>NW_026516842.1:0-70074 GCF_025766255.1 Zychaea mexicana | reverse complement strand
GGTCTGGTAGGTGGCATCCATGGAGATCACCTCTGGAATTGGTTTGCAACCTTTATAGCATCGCCATGGGCAAAGAACAACGCATTGAGGAAAATCTTTTCCCCTTCTTGTCTCGAGTCAAAACGGACGTGGTAATCGTTCTCTTGCAGAAGGTTGATCAGGTTGAATATTGCACCGTCAGGGTCGTTGTAAACACTGTTTGACGAATGTTCGAAATATCCTTCGCGGCGGTACCAGAATGGCCTTTGCTGCGTAGGAAGTCGGTGATGACTCTGTTGGTGGCATGGTTGAGGATTAAGGTACGCACTGTCTGGAGAACGTCTCCTTTCAAACGGCGGTGTAGTGGGTAGGCACTAGGTTCCAAAGCCATATGGTGATTGTGTCCGCCATCATAGATACTCACTATATGCCATTGCTGGCTCTTACTGTCTAATGGTCGTAGCATCAGATTGAAAGGGCAACCAATCCGTTGAGAATCCTTGCTACGTCTTTTCTTCTTTTTCTCAGTGCTGCTCAGATTCATCAATAACAATTGTTGTTTGTTGCTGCTGCGATTGTAGCTCTTTCGGTGTCTGGTCACAGGGCTGACCAAAGTGCTTACAGCCAAGTTGGCACCTTCGCTTGGGGCCTATTTTATCAGCTCTGATTACTGAAAGCTGGAACTTGTTTTTCAACGCCCAAGATTGCAAGGATGTAATTGCAATGTCGTACGATTCGTACGTTTGGTTGATTTCCTCGGGGATGTTTGGTGATCTCGTCTGTAATGTCGACATGCTTGCTGAATGGACCGCGTTTTCTTTTCCTTGTCACACAAAATTATAAAAAGGATCAACTCAAGCCTCTCTGATTCTTTCGGTAGCAACATCCTGGTTAGTGTGTCATAGTCTTTAGCAAACGTTCTCATCAACGATAGTGCTCAATACTGCGACGACTGTAGGCTACTACTGATGATTACACTATTTTGACAGATAGTGTATTTAGTCGCGTTTTTTTTCTCACTAGTGTTCCTTTTTTTTAAAAAAAAATAGACATTTATGCAGCAAACTCGTAATGTTTGTATGATCACTATGTTTCTTATAATTATGGATACAATTGAAAAACGTGGTGGTACTGCTACATATATTTATGCATTAAACAAACAATACGCCATAGTCTCACCCTTCATCGTTTCTCACCACCCGCCATGCCATTTCACCTCCGAAAAGCTAGTTACTACCCGAGGGGTGGTGCAGGTGGGGTGGTGCAAATAGCCGTTCCCATATGCGTCGGCGGCTCTATCCGTTCGTTTTTGTTGTAATTCTTTTGTGATGTTGTTTGGACCGTAAAGTCACGCTGTAAATGTGTCGGTACTCCATCCGTTTGATGTGATTGATGTGATATTGTTGTTTGGATCGTAAAGTCGCTCTGTATGTTTCAGTGCTCCATCTGTTCGATCGGTTTGATAAGTTGTATGTGGTTCGTAGAGTCGCTCTGTGTATGTGTTGGCGCTCCTTTGTATTGTTGTTGAATCAGGTGCGAATCGTAGAGTCGGCGCTCCATCCTTTTGTTTGTGTGTTTATGTGTGATAATGGATTTTGATGTGTATCTTTGTGTATATCGTGTGTGTTTGTTTGTTTATGTTTTTTTTTCTGATTGTATTGTGATTTATGATCGATTTATATTTCTGTACCCATTGCAGTTTATTAAAATAAAAGGTTTGATATGTATAAACAGGTATTGATATAGTCTGTGTGTGTGTGTGTGGTATGTGGGTTTGTGGTACAGTTGGGAGATTGCCGTTTAGACTTACAGAAGTTTGGGTTTACATGATATTTTTTTGTTGTTCATTGTAGTAGTTCAAGTGGTATGATAGAGTTGATTGTTTAGGATATTTTTCTTCTTTATATATGTTTTTTTCTCTATTTTATAATATGTTCTTTTTGAAATGTATAAGTTCTTTCTTATGCATATGCACGTTTATATTTCAGAGTTACTGCTCTATGAGCGTCCTCTAGTAGGTCGATAGCTACTATCTCTTTTCTTCTTTTTCTTTGTTTTTCTCCGATTTCCTGCATTTTTAGTCCTTCTCGATTTTCCTTGCTGCGGCATCGTCTGTGTTGTTTCGTCTTGGTCTGATTCTGATACATCTTCTTGTGGTGGTACTGCATCGACCTCGTTGGTAATGAGGTGCAGCGATGTCTGAGATATTGCGGCTCGGTACTCGGTATCAGGTAAGGTACAAGAGCGCAATCAGTTTCTATGGTAGGGGTTCAATAAGAATCTTCCTTGCGTCGTTTTTAATCGATAGGTACCGCGTTTGTTGACCTCGTGAATCAAGAATGGTCCTTCCTATAGATCTTCTAGGCGTCCTGCCCAATTTCCTTCCAAGTAATTTTGATATAATTGAACAGTATCTCCAATTTGGAAAGGGCGTTTCAGTTCCTTGCCTTGCTGCAGTAATTTCTTTTCGATTCTCCGTTTCTGTGCCGCTTGTGCACTTTTGATTGTATCAATCGCTTCTTCTCTTATTGTATTGAGTCTTGTGATATGTTCTTCAAAGAAGTCGAGTATGATCGTATCTTCGTCGCGCTCATCATCCTCTTCTAGGAGATCTGCAATGTTTGTTTGTGGTTGCACGTGTCGGTCGAAAGGTGTATGTGGTCCTCGTCCATAGATCAAGTAAAATGGAGATCTCTTCGTCGTTTCTTGTTGAATGCTGCGGTATGTGAATAGTAGTGCAGGTAGGTACATTGGCCAGTTCTTCTTTTCTTCTTTATTGAGTCTTTTCAACATGACTCCGACCGTTCGATTAAATCGTTCAACTAGTCCGTTCGCTTGTGGATGATATGGTGATGTGAGTCGCTGTTCGATGCCGTATTGCTTGCAGACGGCATTTACAACGTTGTTTTGGATAGGTAAGCTATTGTCTGAGCACAAAGCACGTGGGCAGCCATGTATAGTAATGATACATTCGTAAACAAACAGAGAAACTTCTGCTGCATTTGCCACTTGTAAGGCACGTGCTTCGACATATTTACTGAAAGAACAAATAGAGATATATACCAGCTTCAAGATACTCAAGGCCAAGTCTACAGCTCCTGGGCTCACACAGATCGCCTCCAACCAATTCATTTGGCTTCTAAGAATCCAGGTGAGCCTTGTTATGATATGACTGTAGCTCGGGCTACCGAACGCCACTATCTCGATGCTACTGGACAGATTGCCTTGTTGTTTGAGGATGACCAACATTTTGAGGAGGGGATATTGTCATAGTGAAAATAACCGGCCTTTAATTATTCCGTTTTGGCGGTGCAACACGTTTGCCAGGCAGCAAACAACTACAACAGAATTCCACTGCGCTAATATACATGGACAACATACAAACGGATATAGAAACAACGAGTAGAAGGCGGGATTCAACAACATCGTAATTGTATCGTATAATATGGTTGTATTATATGGCAAGCACTGAGGCACTTTATTAGAGAAAAAGATTACAAATAACCACGTGTAGGGATCCATATCAGAACCGTAGAACTGAAACCGAACCAGGTCTGTATACATAGAACCGAAGAACTGAGAGGCAGAAGATTGCAATCAGCGATTTTGGTAATCAGTATAAAGTAGGCTATAATGGAAGTTACAAACAATGTTACTCCTTAAAAACCAAGAAGTAGTGTATTTGCAAGCCATACTTTATTCAAGAACTTAACAGAACCTGCAAAAGCAGAAGGGAGGGAAAAATAGTAAAAAAAAATATAAAAAGACTTCTTCTGATGGCAGCTTGCTTTATCTGCCCATGACGTGCATCATTACTTGTTCCTCTACTTTGCTACCCACAATGCAGGTTTCTATATGACGTACTACTTTACTACATTTATTATGGCTTCTCGATCAGTTTTATCAAGTTTGTGCATTCCATTTGAGATTATACATTCGGGGGATTATAACAGAATTATCTTACCCATTCACCCTTTGCCTTTTATGAGACACTATACACTATACATACGTAGAGACACAGCAGCTGTATGTACTGCCAGTTATGGTGCAATTCCTCCAATATTATAATAACATATTGTACTAGTAATACTAAGTTGCTCTAAGTAAGTACTATAAGCTCTACTTTTTTTTGTAAAAACTATGCTTTAATCTTTTAACTATGCAATAGGTATTAATTGTTAACAGTTGTTTAAAAAAGGTTTTGTTAATTAAATATATATAATTATTTGAACATATATAAGAAAAAATAAAAAATTATATTTTAATTTGTTTATTTTTGAAATGTTTAAGATATTTTTTTTTAATTTTTTTAATTCCTATAATACATTTAGGTTTTATATAAACTTGTTTAAACTGTTTAAACTCTGATATTCTTTTATGTAACTCAAACCTTATAGTGGCGCAACAGTAGTGAGCATTTCCCTCCTCTAGCCTAGGAATACTTGGATGCAGGCTAGCTTGACAGTGAAATCCTTAACTAAAATTAATTGCTATGGATTGATACCCAATGACCCACATTATATAAGAATGTTTACATTCTGTTTCTCTTATTCATTTTGAGATCGCTGTTCAACGTACAATAATAGGCTAGTTGCCGGAATGGAGTCCGATGATGTGGTTGGTTAACGCTCTTCTAGCCGCGCTTTTATTCTCAGATAAACAATAAAAAGAAAATTCATTCTACAATCTAGTACTTTAGTTCTTTCTAAGCTATATATTACAATTTTTTTGTCTAAGTATATGATATTATAGGAAGGGCCAAATCAAGCGTTGATACCAAGGGCGGGTCCCCACCACATCATCGGACTCCATTCCGGCAACTAGCCTATTGGTTGTCGTTCCTAACCCAATCATGGTTGCCTCTATTCCGTCCTCAGATGTGGTTGGTGTGTTCTCCGTGGACGAAAAAATTGTTGTAACTACTTGTCTGCCACGTGCATGTTGGTCGCGAGGGCGATAATAATAATGTTCAAACGTCTCGCTCTTCTTGCTCCAATGGCCATGTTCCTTGATCATATCAACGTCTATGCCTTTTTCAGCAGCCTTTGTACTCGCCGCCGAACGCGTGGAATGTGCCTTAAAAATGGTAGTATCAATGCCTGCCTCGGCTATGACCTTAGTAACCCAGTTCGCAACGGTTACAGGACTTGCTACTCTTGGAGTCTTGTAAATGTTGGCTAAAAAGAGTGTTTGATCTGTAGGTAAATTGCAGCGCAACGGTTGTGATTTCTTCATCCAAGTGTGTAGGGTGCGGACAGGGCATATGGATTGGTCTGCAATGACACCAATTTTTGAATCTTTGACTTGGCTCTCTTTTGGTTCTCGAGCAATGAGGGTCATGCCAATACATTCTCCGTTGTCATATTGTATATGCACGTCTCGTAGTTGCAAGCGTCTAATGTCCGATCTTGTGCGCCACATGGTTGCCAAACACAGTAACATGATGGTTTTCTTTTGGAGTTTGTCCATCGTCAGTTGCTCCGTTGGGCCCCATTCCTTCAGTAAGGTTATCACCTTGTCCGTATCCCAAATTTCTTGACTAATATTAGGCCTCTTGAATGTTGTGCGTCTTTTAGCAGCAAAGAACCGTTTGACGTCTGGGTGCTCAGCAATGGGCTGTCGCCATGGATGTGTAACGCCAAACACTGACGCAATCGATGATCGCATTCCATTGAGGGAATCATATCCTAAGTCTACGTTGGCTTCCAGGAACTCTACCAGCATCTTGGGATTATATTGTTCCGGGTCTTGAATAGGAACCTGAGCACGACACCATTTGGCATAACGAATCCAATAATGATTGTATTTCCTTCTTGTTGATAAACGGGTGGCTTTTGTTAAAAATTTTGTCGTTTCCTTGCTATAGCCTTCTTTGTGCCATGTGCGTTCAATAATCGCCATGCGACTAAGTTGATTCGTTGGTTGATCGGCATTATTAATGGTGGGTCCCGTACTTGGTTCAAAATCATCGGCCACCAAAACTGGGTTGGCCACATCGGAGTGACCAACACGGCTTGTTGCACTCGATCTTGATTGAATTTGCGGATGACTTTCGGAATCAGTTGCCATGGTGGATGAAGGTACAATCCGCGTTTCAGCCATGGTTGTTGGAAAGCGTCTACTGCTGCTTGATTGCCATCCGGTTGCCTCGCCCAATACGTCGGAAGTCGATTGTTGTGCCTCCCTGCAAAAGCGTCGATCGTTAGCGGTCCCCATTGCTGTAGAATCTTGTAGAATTTGCTGTACGGCAACGTCCATTCGTAAATCGGTTTGCGCTGTCTGCTGAGCCGATCCGCCGCCACGTTCTTGACGCCCGCAATATGAGAGAATCTGACTGTGAGGTTGTAATCGAGACATATATCTTGAATGTCTAAGGCGAGTTGCTGCAGTGATATGGATGCCGTACCGCCTGCCTTGCTTGCATATCTTAGCGCTGTTATGTTGTCGGTGTAGATGTGTATTGTTGAGTTTGCAAACCGTTTTGCATAGATCTCCAACGCTATCTTGATCGTTGCTAGTTCTCGAACATTTATCGATTCGGATTCTTCGTCAGTGCGCCAATATCCTGCGAATTCGCCTAATTCGGATGCTATTCCCCACCCAGACGCCGCCGCATCTGTATGGATGGTTACTGCTGGTAATTCTGGTGGTGGTCGATGGATAGGTAAGCCATTCCGGCTCTCTGCGAGGGTGAGCCACCAATTCAAATCCTGTATTGCCAGTGTGGTTAATTGGCATGGAGCCTCCCACCCTTGTCGTGTCTGTTGCAATGTTGTGGTCAATGCACGCTGTATGTGTCGTATATGGAGTAGGGCATCGGCAATTGCTGGAATCATCGCTGTCATCTTACCAAGTAATCCGGCGATCCATCGGCACAAGAACACTTGGTTTTTGGCTTGCTTGATGCGTCGCACCAGCTTGTTCAGTTTGTGTGTTGGCACTTGGATAAGTCCCGTGATCGTGTTGAATTGAAAACCCAAGAATTCTTGTACTTGTTTCGGTTTGAGGTCGCTCTTCTTGTGGTTGATGATGAAACCCAAGGACGTGAGATGGTTGATCATTTTCTCGCAATCTTGTTTCAAGCTGGTTGCCGATTGATTCAATAGACACACGTCGTCGATGTAGTAGCAAAAGCGCATCCCCTGGCGTCTGAGTGGTTCTAGGGCATATCGAAGTAGTTTCGACCACACTCGTGGCGCCATGCTTGCCCCAAAGGGGAGCGACCTGTACCGCATCACTACACCATCTTTGGTCTCGAATGTCAAAAAGTCTCGCGAATCAGGGTGGATCGGAACCACCGTGTACGCATCTCTCATATCGATTTTGCAGATAAAATCCTTGGCTTCGATCAAATCCCGTAGGGCTGGCAAACCTTCCATCCGAAATTTCTGATACTGGATGAATCGGTTTATCTTGCGGCCATCGAAAATCGGTCGAATCTTCGTAGGTTCTTGGATAGTAAACAATGTCGACAAAAACCGGCGGTCTTGGGTAGGTGATCTCTCTATCACTTGTGCTACTTGAAACTGTGCCACGGCCTGGTCGATCCTGGTCTGTGCTGCCGCATCCTGTGTCACCCTCTTGGAAAACCATGGTTGTGGTTGCGTTTGAAATTGAATTTTGTAGCCCTCTTGGACGATAGACAAAGGCCATGGATGGTTCGTTATCTTCTTCCATTGATCGGCAAAATATAATAGGCGCGCCCCCGGTGGAATACCATCGGGGGGAATTGTGTAGTGTTGTTCCGTCAACGGCGGCACTACTGTCTGGGATTGGGATTGGTCTGATTGGTGTTGTTTTGGCTGTAGTTGTTGTTGGGTTTCGGTCTGCCAAAAAAAGAGCTGGACTTGTAGCCACCCCTGCCGAAGTTGTTGAATCTGCGGCCCCGGCCTCGGCCTCCACCATTGTTATATCCGTTATATCCATTGCGGTTTCTGTTGATGGCTGCTCTGATAATTTGTTGATTGTATCTGGCTTGTTCAATTTTTTGCACCATGTCTTGGCTGAACGCCAGGTCTTTGCCTGCTTCGTCTTCTTCCTCCATATATCGGACACTCGCTGGTAATTTGAGGGCTTTTGAAACTGTTGTTCTTGCCTCTCGCTCTTGCTGTTTTCCTGTCGCGAAACCATAAACTGCAAGTCGTCTAGCTTTTTCCATGATCTGCCTAAGGTCTTGTTCATCGTTGTCGCTACCACCTCGCTCGATAAGTTGTTGCAAGTTGTCAAAGATCTCTGTTGCAGCTCGAGCCGCGTTTCGCATCCGGTCTGCGTCCTTGTACTTGCCATTGATTGTTTGATTGGCGTCCAACGTCGCTTTTTTGAGTTCGTGGACAAATACTTTGTTGACAGCACCTGATCGGGTCCATTTATCGCCGTCATACTTAATGAGGTCTCTCTTGAAAATCTTGAAATTGTCGTCTAAGTCAAGTTGGGTCGAGTCGTCGAGTTCACTTCTAATGTCGATGGGCAGCTCTGGTCTGTCTCCTCAGTCGCGTTCCTCGAGTTTTGTGCGAAGGCGTTGCTCCAATTCTTCAAGTACTTGGAGTCTTTGTGCGTAGGTTTCTTCATTTGAACTCATTTACCACGAATGCGCGGCTTAGAAAGAACTAAAGTACTAGATTGTAGAATGAATTTTCTTTTTATTGTTTATCTGAGAATAAAAGCGCGGCTAGAAGAGCGTTAACCAACCATATCTGAGGACGGAATGGAGGCAACCACGATTGGGTTAGGAACGACAACCAATAAAGTATCCTTTTTTATTACAGTATTCAAGTATACCGTAACATTTAAACACACACATCAGCTTTCATTTTAAAGATACCAAATTTTGCCTTTTTAATATACATGATGGGTTCGGTTCTTCAGTTAGATTCTTTGGTTCTACGGTTCTCATCGGTTCTAGTCAGTTCGGTTCTTGCTTTAGATGGTTCGGTTTAGTTCCCTTCAAGAACCGAACTGAACTGAACCATGCGGATCCCTAGCCACGTGGTCACAAGTAATAAAACGTATCTTTTAACAACCCTCTACTCTCTAATTACCCTTTGTTCCTATCCTTTCTCATTAGCTACGGATCCACCTACCAAAAAGCAACTCGACACTACGACACATGTGTTGCAGCATATTTCGGCCTGAAGCATGAACCAATGAGGAAGATAAACCTTAGATTATGTTTTTAATAAAATAATAAATAAATAAAAAATTATAGATCATATAATTTTAAAAAAGATTATAAAAAATAGTGAAATTAATTTTTTGTTTAAAAAATAATTTCTTAAACCCTATAAAATTCTCAACCCCTAGGATTGCTCTCAACCATTATGTTTGGGAAAAACTAGGCTAGGAGGAATGACGACGCCTAGTTCATTTAAAAATCAACGAAGTTAGATTTTTATTTGAACGCTTGATAGTATAATAAGATATCATAATCTTGTTATTTATAACAATATTATAGATATTGTTATACTTCTGAGATTCATGGACCAATAGTATACATTGTCTGTGTACCTTTTTCTATCCTTTGCACTTACAAGAAGTTACCACACCAATCACAATAACACTTCTTCAGAAACCTTGCAGCACCAATCCCCTCAACTCCTCCCATGATTATTCATCGACCTTCATCAGATTTGTAATCGTATTAGTAATATCGTTATTGTATATGTTATTAGTTCTTTTAAGTTGTTCAAAAGGTATAAATACCTTCAATAATCGTACATAAGGATATCAATCAATTATCTACATACTCTTTTCTATCCCTATTCTCTTATCCCCTAGCTACGATATCTCCGCCAAAAAGATTCGATACATGGAAAATATAGCTAAGACAGCAAAAAAAAATAGTCTTTTGACTGATATATGCCTTCTAACAGAATCGAACTGTTGACCTTCTGCTTACTAGGCAGACGCTCTGCCAACTGAGCCAAGAAGGCGAGATGTCCTAACACGAAGTGTGTGGGGCTTTCCAGCCTCATTCATTCACGACGAACGAATTCTGGCTTCGGCCAATTATGGGCGATTTCGGTGGTGGATCTTTCTGCCGGCGATGGTCATCCGATCCACAGGTTTCCCCCCCTAACTCCCCACAATTCTTCTCGCACCCCCTATCCGGGGATTATCATACTTCTTTTTCCCTTTCTGTCAGTTCCCTTTATTTTTCTTATTTCCCTTAGCTCTTTTTCTGAAAATAATTCTGTCATTTCCTCTCGCGTCATTTTACGTTCCTTCAACTCTAAATCGTGCCGGCCATAGGCGCCGAATATTATTTCTTCTTTATGCTTCTTTTAACGGGACCCGTCCCTTATATTTCTATCCATCCTTATTTTCCGTATTATACTCTCTCACATACTCATGCTACCTGCCCTGCGCAGTTTATATTATTCTCCGTTGTCCTTTTTCCCTCGTTACCCTCACCTTGTTACCATGACCCTGTAATTCATGGCCCCTCTTATTTTCCGTCGTACTCCCTCTCTTATGTTTCTATCCGTCGTATAGACATTGCTATATCCATTTCCCTATTTTTCCGTCTTCTACTCCGTCCAAACTATCTGATAGAGATCGTTGTCCTCTGTGCCTGGCGTCGCTCTCGGCCAAGCGCGCCCAGTTGACAAGGTGTATAAAAGGGGATTAACCCCCATGATAAAATAAAGATTAAGCGTTTTCAGATATATATTCGTAGATTGACAATTGACATCGGAAGTGGAACTTGCCGTTATTGTAATCGTGTATCTGTGTATTTGTATTTCGCGTTCATCATACCCCTGATTCCTTTTTATTTTCTGAGTTCTGTCTATTTGTATTTTACCGCATATCAACCCTATTCTTCTGAACCCTTTCTACCTTTTCCCCTTTTTATATACTACCTTTTGTCCTTTTCCAAACACCACACGTGTCAGTTCTTACAGATTATAAAGACACATGTGTGGTTGTACCTATTGTTGACGAGCACTAGAGTTAAAACCCGATTTCAGAGTGCTTTCAGTATGCTCTGAAATTTTTCTTTCAATGTGCTTTCAGTGTGCTTTCAGTGAGAATTTACTTTCAGAGCGCTTTCAGTACGCTTTCAGAGCCGTGATGCAGCAAATAAATTAAAATTGGCTCCCCTACTAAAATCCTTCTCCCCTAAAACAATCTGGGATGACCCCTTTTTTACACCACCTGGACTGCTGTGCTTCTTCCCACTCTGAGACTTTTAATGCCACTATGCTTGTCTCCACCACTTTGCTTTTTTCACCTTTTTTATTTTTTTTTGCCAATTACTAAATGAAATTCTTCAACATTTTTATTTATTTGACCATCTATAAGTCAAAATGCTTTTTAAATCTGAAGCGATTTCTATAATTCAAAACTTGTTTTTTATTTTATTCTTTATTACAACTACAGCAGCGTGAAGCCAAAAAATAAAAAGACCTGACCTGAGGTATTTTGCTTTTAAGAGTAGATTACTTTTATTTTATATGGTAAATATGTAAGAGCACAGCTATTGTTTATTTGAATAGGGGTAACAACAACACTGGAATGGAGCCTCCCCAAAGGAATGACACACTGCCACTTATATGGTTCGATTTCTAAGTAGTAGACGTCCATACGTAGCATCCTAAACGACTCAAAGACTTGCGTAATTGGTTGTAGGTACTCAACAAAAGCAAAAACGAATTGGCAGAAATTACCGTCGGTGGGATTGTGCAGGTTGTGGACAAAGAAATATTAAATGCACCCAGGACGAACGATCGCTTCAGTATGAAACTGAGTACTTGGGCAAATGACTCGGACATAGGTGCTGGTGTTTATGTGGCGAGACATTTCGGAAATGAATGTTTGGCCCAGGAGATCGACTTTTGCAAATTTGTAGAGGTGATCACTGACCTGATTACCACTAGTGCTGGCGAGTGACACAAAATTCATGTCTGGAAACATCGATTGGTAATACTCGACAAGATAGTGGTAGTGGCACGTATCCATGTATACCTTTTTGCCCGTCTTGAGGGGAAGACATGATGGTGGCAGCGAAAACAGGTCTGTTCCTGGGTGCAAAGCAAAGGAACACGACCATGTAGCTGGCGCAGATCATCTATACAAGGACTACTTTGCTGAAGATTCCGTATATGACGATAAAGACTTTTGGCGCGTCTACCGTATGGAATGTGATCTTTTTTTACATATAGTAGAAGGCGTAAAACAGCATGACAATTACTTCGAACAAAAGTATGATGTTGCATTAAAACTGGGCTATTTGACGTTGCAAAAAGTATCTGCTGCGATGAGACAACTTGCTTACAGAGACAGTGCCAAGGTAGTCGAGGAATATCTTCGGATAGGTGAAAGCACTGCTTTAGAGTGTTTAAAGCGTTTTTGCTCGGCAGTAATCAAGGCTTTTGGTGACGATTATCTTTGTGTGTCCAATGCAGAAGATACCAAGAGGGTATTAGCTTTTGTTGAAAAGCACAACTTTCCGGGCATGCTTGGGTCTCTTAATTGCATGCACGTCGAATGGAAGAATTGTCCTACTGCTTGGAGGGGCCAGTACCAAGGAAAAGAAAAAAAGGCCACAATTATTCTTGAGGCAGTGACATCCTGTGACTTATAGATCTGGCACGCATTCTTTGGGCTCACTAGTTCCCTCAATGATATCAATGTGCTACATCATTTACATTTGTTTGCTGATCTTACTGCTGGTCGTACATTACCCGTCGAGTTTACTATTAGTGACCACATATATAACAAAGGATACTATCTCACTGACGGAATTTATCTAAAATGGGCAACTTTAATACAATCGATTCCTGGCGAACCTATAGCACCAAAAGAACAGGTACTGAAATATGATTGCACTATGCTTTTATTAAAACCTATTTTCTATGTAGTTATTCAAAAGAAAGCAAGAAGCATATTGCAAGGTTGTCGAGTGTGCTTTTGGTGCATTGCAGTCATGCTTCGGTATAATCCAACAACCTGTAAGATTATGGAAACGTGAAGATATTCATAACGTCATGACTTCGTGTAATATCTTGCATATTATGATCGTGGAGGATGAGCGTGCTAGGTACAAGCTATCATTGCAGATTAATACAGATAATAGCCGATTCCAATACCACGATCCAACGACACCACAGATCAATCGCGATCAACAAACTTTAGAAGAGTTCATCCAACGGCATCTAGACATTAGAGTTAGTCAAGTTCATGCACAGTTGAGCGAAGATTTGATCGATCATCTATGGAGCCGTCATAGAGAGAGCTCAGAATAAACATTGATCGCTTAATTTTAATTGCTTACATGTTCGTCATTCCCATCTTCTCTACTTTCTTCCTCTTCTTCTCCTTCTTCATCCTCTACACTCTCTTCTTCTATGACAGCTGCGGCATCCAGTTCGGTCACACTGCCTTGTTCAGTAGCTTTTTCTTCCTCCTTCAAAGCCTTGAGGACCCTTTTCTTCATTATATGGAAGTATTCCGCAGAGTCCTCGTCCATGTCACTTATGTTCATGTTCATGATGATGATGTCTGATTAGCGTTGCATCAAAGAAACGCGTTTCCGCGTCCACTCGAGTTGGTCGTGTTCAATGGTGACCAACTCGGACTCATCTTCTTCGAGTTGACGCTTCTCGCCACGTTGCGCTTTTGCTTGTTTGCGCATGATGGGTCGCTCACTCGAGCCTTGATTCACGGCCCCCTTCTTTGCGTCGTTGGCCCTAGCCGTTGACCCTTCCTCATCCTTCTTCTTCTTCTCAAGATCCATCCACTTTGGCTCATTCTTGAGGAGAGCATAGTAATGGCTTAGATTCCAGCTTTGCTTGTAATATCTCTTGAACAGTACTTTGGCAGCTTCCACCTTCATAAGGGTTTATTTGCATTGATATAAATAACTGTGGTGATAGGATCATGTTTACCATGAAAGCTATATCAGCATATACGCTATGATAATCACCTCGTCAGTGATATTTGTGCCACTTGAGCAACGCAGCCAATATACTTGGAAACTTTATGGTGGATATAGGTCCAACGATCCTTAATCGACTTTACAGTATGTTCAATTATGTGAGCTTCATATCCAGTGCTTTCCAGCACGAGTTTTGCGCTCTCCTTCATGTGTTCCAAAAAACTTTTGTGGATAGCAATCCAAAATGCCTCTCCTTTCAATTCAACGCCTGTGACAGGACACATACTTGTATTCAGCCATGCGTTACATAGCTGTTTATCTTCTGCTGCTGAGAAACTCTTTCCTCGGCCGCTGTTGATAGGTTCGGTATCATTGCTGTTGCTGTTAGTGTTGTTGGGACTCATGGAAGAAAAAACTAGCTTATTGAAAGCAGAGAAAGGGAGGAAGAAGAAAAGTTTTTAGTACGTTGGCAAATTGATGCTATATTTGCCATCAACGGTGTTGCACATGGAGATAAACTAAATTGCATTTCTATTTAGCGCTACTGCTGTAGTCAAAAAATCTGTATTTTTTTATCGCTATTTTACAGATACAGCCACTACTAGGGATGCTCTTAGCTTCTAAATTTGATAGATTTAATATAATAGGTCAGCTATTCAAAAATCACAAATAAACTATTACAATTTACAATTTAACGTTGCATGTTTATTTAAAAATATCCAGCAAATGGTTAATGATTATAAGATATAAGTACAACCTCATTATATGTTTTGGTATAATGAAAATTTTACATTTATTTATAATAAATCTAAATTAGATATTGTATTTTCTAATGAAAACATAAAAGATAAAAATATTAATAATATACTTGATTTACAAAAACAAATATTAAGCCTTTCTATTGCAGAAATAAGTAATAATGTATATTTAGATGAAGAAGAAGATATTGATATAGATAATAATAATGATTTATTACATAAAAATAAAAAAAGAAAAAGACAAATTCATATAAAATAGATAATAGTATCAATTATAAATTTGAAAATATATATATCTATATTTTGTAAAATAGAAAGGAAATAGTAATAGATATAATAGCTGGTTAACATATGATAAATTTGTGTAAAAAGAAATGATTAATAACTTTTATATTATAAATAACATTAATATAGAATAAATAATGTATATATTTAATTTTATATCTTAAAATTTTAATATCACTTAGATAGAATCAATTAAAAAAATTAGATAATTTAAATAAGTATTATTAGTACAAAGAAAGTAAAGCCTTACTAATAGGACTCCAAAACGAAGCCAAGGCAAAAACCACGACTACTGGCAAAGAAACCTTAAGTGAAAATAACAAGACAGGGCAACCCGGTGCCAATATGGGTCTTATAGGATGACAAAGCAGACCAAGAAGATTTGGATGAAGAAAAGTCATGGGATGAATCCACTCAAGCCTTATATAGCACAGCATATCCTAGATAAGACATGAGCAGTCGACTAGCCAAGGACGCCCCAGGGAGAACAGTCAGCTACAACTACTAGGTGCTACTGACAACAGCCGCTGGTGCTAAAGACCCATATCATCTATGCCTAAACTACCAGTCCATCAACACTGCCTGCGAAGATTCCAGATACCCGATTCTGAATATCTCACACCTTTTTACCTCGCTCAAAAAGGAAAAACTCTCTACATCAGTATCTTCAATACCATAAAGGGGTTTTGGCAGCTGAAACTCGACGACGCCTTAAAGGACCTCACTGACTTCATAACAAGCTGTGGCCAGTACAGGTGGACTCAGTTAAGTATGGGCTTGAAGGGAGTACATACCGGATAGCAACAACGGATGGACGAAGCCTTCCCTGAAGCACTTTACGACTATGTACTTGTTTACCTCGATGAAATCATCTACTTCAGTTCCTCTTTAGAAGAGCATATAAAGTACATCAATAACATCCTAACAATGGGAGCTAATTATAAATAATTGAATATTCAACAAATCTTGATTTGTTAGATTTTTAACTAATTAATATTGATAGTGAGTTGTAAAAAATAAAAAAAATAAAAAAATCTTGATTTTTTAGACTTTTTTTATAATTTTATGAATCTAAATATGATCATTATAAACATTATTAATGAGTAGGTTAGACCTTTAGGTCGACGCTCAAAGAATCGAAGATTCAGAGCTTGACCATACTAAGAATAATAAATAAATTAGTGCTTTACCATATAATTTATTATTATGAATTAATACTCAATGGCTGAAAGAATCAACCTTTCCTTATCAAAATGCAAATGCAAATTGGCTAACCAAGAATGCAAGATACTCAGGTATATCGTTGGACAAGAACGATTCTCGATAGAAAAGAACAAAGTCAACAAAATCACCAAGTAGCCTCAACCAGCTAATGTGCATATATTGAACAGATTTATTGGGATGATCCAGTACTACCAATGGTTTCTTCCCCACCTGTCATCTGTCTTAGCTCCACTAAACAAGCTTAAGCAGAAAGGGGTTGCTTATCATTGGGGCGATGAGCAAGAACGAAGCTTACAGTGCAAGGAAATACTGAAATAAGAACCTATTCTAGTCCATCCAGACTATGGCAAACGCTTCTTTCTATTTGTAGACGCCTCAGATATCGGCATAGGGGCACTGCTAGCTCATCAAGACGACCATAAACAAACCATATACCATCCGATCTATTACGGAAGTCGAGCTTTGTCCAGCTGCAAGAAGTAATGGTCTGCATACGAATGAGAATTTTTATCACTGGTTTACTTTATCAAAAACTTCCAGATGTATCTATTGGGATGAAGACTCACAGTAATCACTGATCACAAGGCTCTCGAATTTTTGGTTGGACTCAAGGAAGAATTGTCTGCTAAAGTGACCCGTTGGATAATCAACCTGGCCACCTACGATTTCGACATTGTATACAAGCTGGGCAAATCCAATGTCTATGCTGATGTACCATCGAGACTTCCAGAAAAACTAATGGATCCACTGGATACAGAAGAAATAGTGATCGATAACTATCTTCCGCTCCATATAGTACAATGTGACGCCAATACCGCTGACAGTAAGAAAAGAAGAACCGCGTAAGAAGAGGGCCCTTGGGGAGGCATGAGTCCACAAAAGTATAAGGCCATCAATTGTTTCCTGTGTTCATTGACATTCGATCCAAATCTATCCTCGGTGCGAAGGTAAGAAATATGGAGAGCAGCAAAGGCGTATCAATGGCACAACAGACGATTATATTGAAGAGCGACTACATCCAGTCCCATGTAAGAGGTCCTATGCGAAGGAAAGGTGCTGAATGTGTTGCAAGACTGCCATGACCACCTACTAGCCGAGCATCAAGGCGTAGCAAGGACTTTCATGCGCATCGAAACAAAATACTATTGGCCCAAGTACTTTGAGGTAGTGCGTCGGTACGTTCTTTCTTGCCCTATTTGCCAGCAATTTGGTCCAAGGAAGCCAGTAGCCCTAGTGCACCTATGGCAACCTCCTTTTGGAGGACCATTCAGCCGAAATTTTGTAGACTTTCTTACGATGCTGATGTCTGCTCAAAGAAACAACGCCATTCTCCTTGGGGTTCATAGCTTCTCAGGATGGGTCGAGGCCCTACCTACAGCGACCAAGAGCGCCGACGCCACAGCTATATTTATCTTCCAGTAGGTGAGCAGATATGGTGTGCCAGATGTCATATGTTCAGACAATGCCATGCATTTTACATCATATGACTTGAGCAAATATATGCAGGTGCAATATGGGATCACCATCAAGACAGGAGCGGCCTACAATCCCCACTGCCAGGGCTAAGTTGAACGTATGGTGCAGACGCTTAGGCACATCATCAAGTGCATCGGTCTACAATACTTGGGTATATGGGAGACCTGGCTGACTGCAGCATTATTCGATATCCGAACCTCACCCCGCCGAGCCCATGAATACACACCATTCTTTTTGGCTTTTGGACGTGAGCCACAGTACCCCTCATCAACCGACGACGGTACAGAAGCAAATCAAGATATCCCGGCAGCGGCTCTGCGAGATTCAGAAGAAGAAGAATATGAGTTACTATCAACTCGTATCGGCCAACTCGTAGAAATACATAGTGCAGTGATACTATCCGCGGAAAACCATATGCGAGAATACAAGGATACAATGAAGGCGAGGTACGACGAAAAGGCGACGAAAGCGCGCAAATACTATGTCGGTGATTGAGTCATGGTACACAGTACTGCGTTACCTGCTATGACCGCAACATTGGCCCCTCAGTAACTGGACCCTTCTTCATAAGCGAAAGATGCAGTAACGACACCTATTACTTGTAGGAGCAGGGCCTTCCACTTCCTAGTATTTACTATGGCGATCGCCTTAAACTATATCTCAGTCGACCTAGACGAGAAGTGGCTCGCGGTTAACGAGCGCAACAGCATTCAATTAACTCAAGATTCCCTGGTAGTAATCATTATTCCTATCCCCATTGTCTGTGTCTCTTTGCTACTTACTACTTATCCTTTTTCTTTTTGTTCAAATTGCTTGACATAATTGTGGTGGATCACTTGGAGCCCTCTCGATCCACCAAGGCCTTATTTGTTGATGTCAAACATTACTCTGTCTAGTACTCGCCCCTTTCCCTTATTGTGACTGCAGTTGCATAAACAAGATAGTTAGGGTATTTAAACTGCATTTGTATCCACAAATAAAACAACAGCTCTCTTCCCCGTTACTTGCTTTTGATTTGGTATTGATTTTAAGATCGCAAGGATGGACTCTCTGTATGTATTCGGGCGCACGATCTCAAGGAAACAGGATTGCATATTTAAGAAAACTCATTGGATTAAATATCATAGTTACTTAGATTTTACTCTTTGTCGTTCGGATATTTGTACCTCGTCACCCCACTCTATTTTATTTGTTATGCTTGTCTGTCACCATGGGAAAAAAGTGTGCAGGATTTGTGCAAAAATGTGCAGAATTTGAGCGATGTGTAAGAATGTGCGTCTACGTAGTTTTTTGGACATTTTTTGCACACAGCTTTGTGTAGGATATGTATCCTTTTGCACACTCATTGCACACAACTGTGCTGGTTTTGTACGTTTTTACACACACCTTCAACGTCTGACAGAGTAACACTAGCGTTTCATTGGGTAGATACAACAGCATTTCTCCAAAAACAGGCTTCTCACTGGACGAGCCGTACAACGACAGAAAGTAACTCCCGATTATCATTGGACCAAACATACTATTCAATTGCTCTTTTATAGATATAGGATATAGCGTTTTATTCTTTTTTTTAGGACAACAAAAATCTGTTATGGGAATATTCATAGGGAAACAAATAATAAAAGAACGATGGCGATGCAAAGACTATGACGGAAGAAGAGAGGAACAAAAATTGTGTAGTAGTACAGACTTTACCGTAATTAAAAAGAAGTTTAGCGGATAGACGACCTTGTTAATAAAGGAATTGTTTATTTTAGCGATACAAGCAGAAAACACGCAAAAGCAGATCACAATAACAATACTTACACCAAAATTATTTATTCTTGCCAGTTTTGCGTGGTCTGCGCCGTCCTTCGTTCTCAGTATCATGAGCCACTATTCAACGAAGAATCATTAAGAACGAAGAACGAAGTTATGAATATGTTTAAGGTATCTTGAAGAGTACATACATACACTGCCTACCTGAAGCTGTTCTTCTTTGTCTCTTTGCTGTTGGTCTCGGTTGCTGCTGTTCTTCCTCATCATCCGTATGAGCAACATCCGGCAACGGAAGCAAGGGTTGACGATGACGCTCAGCTCTATTAAATTATAGAGTTAGAAACGTGTAATGTGATGTAGGTACAAGATTTTTTTATTCTTACTGTTGCCCAACCGTGATGCTAGCATCCCCTGTGACGACTTGTGCTGCTGCTGCTGCTGTTACTGATGACGAATATGATGGCGCTGCTGCTGCCTCTACTGACGATGACGACGATGATGATAGTGATGGCGATGGTGAAGCTACTGCTGCTTCTACTTCTGGTGTTAATGATGATGATGCCGGGTTTTGCTCTATTAACAATGAAGTTATAGTTGACATAAACAGCCAGCTTTTTTTGATAGTGTGTTACTTACGATCCGTGGAGTCATTGTCACCCTTCAGCCAGAACTTTCGGATAAATAGACGCGCCCCCAGTGGTCTACGCACATGGCCAGAGGAAGGTATGGCTGCGCTGCCTGCTCAAACTCTTGTAAAGTAATAAGATGCATGTTGGTGCTAACGCCCTTCCAAAAACGAGGCAACAGTTTGTTTTTAACCTTGTATTTATTCATCAGCGTCAAGTATGCCTGCTCCGTAAGTGGTTTACAGCTGGCTTTCATCAACCTGAAGCATTGTTCTTTGTATCCAGAACCTAAAGCTTTCTTTAACAATGACCTGAATAAGTCCCAGCCAAATTGCATATCGACGATTTGCCCCTTGTTATTCTTATACGTTGGCTGTTCTGTAGTACGCTCGAGAGGAGGAAAGGTCGGTAAGCGTGATGCTGGCACATGCGACAGGTCAACAGGACTAGTTGCGTTCTCTTGAAGAGCGCAACGCAGGAGAGTCTTCATTGTTTCCATTTCTTTTGCCATACAGTTGACCTTTTCTAATATTTCAGAGCGCTCTTCCTGCGTTTGATAGATGATATCGCGTAGTTGCTCACGATCTTCTTCGGATTTGCGTCTGTATTCAGAAAAGCTTCTTTGAATATCCCCAATAGTTTCAAGAAGTCTAATGTAAGCTGGGTCAGAGTACATGGTGTATGTGGGTGATGTGTTCTAATGTAAGCTGGGTCAGAGTACATGGTGTATGTGGGTGATGTGAAAGAGAAAGAAACGCAAAAAGGAAGCAGCGATATTCACGTTAGGAATGAAGTATTTAGTATTTTCCTTTCCAAGTTCAGTTCTTATTGCAATACAGATTGATTAATAGAATGCGATAGTTTTTCTGATAATGCTTTTGTTTTATGTGATACGCATATGTCTTAGTGGTTACTATGTATCCATTTTTAACATAATACACATTTGCTGATATATCTCAAATAGTCAAAGGATAGAAAATACATTGAATTAAAATGGTGATTTGCTTTTCCAGCAAACAAATGAAGGGGATGCATTATGCATAGATTCACAGACAATATCTTCCCGATTGGGTGTGCAGCAATCCATACCCCTTAGTAAGTACATGTTGATTAAATTTTCTGAGGTCTTTATTTTCTCTTTCTTTTTGGTCTTCTTTTGGACACCGCCTTGGTACTACGCAACAATGTCACCAATCCAACCCACTAACAGCGACCATTCTGACATACTATGCAGACACTGTGACCAAAGGCTCATAATGGTAAATCGACTGATGCGACACCAGTATAACAGGGAACGCTCGCTGTATGTATAACATCCGTTCTAGAATCACAATAAAAAGAACATGAAGAAACCAACAAAAGAAACTAATAACATACATTGGTCCTAGTATAAAAGATTTGTTTGAAGCTACTTGGGGAGGACGTTCTAGTTCAAAGGCCCATAGCAGTAAAGTCCTACGTGAGCTGCTTGAGGAGCATAGCAGAGGGGATTTTGACAGCGATCCTGATATGGCAAGATTTATACAACAACAAAGGTGTGTTTCGGCGACTATTATGCGGCAAAAGCACTTACATTTGTACGTACTCTATAGAGAGCTATCTGAATCCGACTATCATTACAATGTTAGGTTCTTTAGACGATCTGTAGCAGCGGATCAGATCTGGATAGTTGATCATGATGGTACCGATCACGAGTTTCTGGCTCCACCAATTCAAGAACTGTCACACAATCAGGGTGAAAATATCGATACCCCGTCATCGTCATCGTCATTTTGTCTCCCGCCCCCATCACCTAGTTTTCCTGTAATGTACGACGCCAACGATGTCAGTGATGTTGTAACTGAGGATGTCGATAATCGCACAACAGTGTCACTAGAGGATAGAGAACTCGACGGTTTACAAATGATGACAGAAGAGGATTGGTATGCTAAACAGCGTTGGCATTAGTTGTTCAATTGTTTTTGATAAAAAGACGCTATATGATTTCTAATTCTACTTAATGCTGATTATACTTAGTGAAAATGAAGGAGATAAAAAGAGGCTGTGCGTGCGCGTATTTTGACGTCGAGGGTTAAAGAGGGAAGAGAAAGAAGAGAGAGAGCGAGGAAGCAAAAAGAAAGAGGAGTGGGGAGACGAAAGAGGAAAAGGATGCTTTTTAAAATTTGTTTAAATAGAAAGAAAATTAGGATCGAGTGTAAGCAGCTCTTTATCTGAAAACGAGTCAAAGTGATAGTAGAAATACTGTCGCTCGTTTTCGTTCACTATTCGACCAGCAGATGTCACCAAGGACTCGATCCCGATAACTACAAGTTTGGTTGAGCTGGATGACGTTCTATATGGCCAAATGTCATCAGGCAAAGTACGCTCGACCTCAACAGCAGCGAGCAACACCTTTATACCGTCATGCTCGTGGCAAAAGAAAAAACGGACATCACCAAAATAGGTGATGTATTTCATATTCTTCCTCGCGCTGCGGCTTCTATCAGTATTCAGGTGTACAGCCAAACGAACACAGGAACGATTTCGACTTTTGCTATCAGACTCGTCCTGGCGAAACATACTGCCCCAGATTTGCTGGTCTACAAAGCACCGACTGGCTCTTTGCACCGATTGATCGCCTGTGACACTCACTTTGTCATAGCCGCCCAAACGATTAGCCCAATAAAAAGCCAAAGCATCTTTGATCCCTAGCTCGATTACTGTTTTCTCGTCAAATGGACCCCAAAGTTCGGGCGCCGATTCGTCGTTCGATGTGGATATCACTTTTTGGCTGCTTGGTGGATCGTCGTTTTTCTTTCTTTGCATATATTTCATTGCAGCAAGAGCTACAACGACATTCTGCGAATTGGCGGCAGGTTCTTTTCTCGATGTGATGTTTCGCTTTATTACGCCAACGGCTCGCTCCAACGAAAAAGCTGCATATATCGGCAATGGTCCCATAAACTGGATGTGCTTATATAGATGCAAGAGATAATGTTGTGATATTGTAAAAACGTGGTGAGTGATTTTGTTCTGTTCTGTGAAATTCGATAGACTGTGGAGCCATGCCTTAGCCTTTTCTTTGATCTCTTTAATGCCAGCAGTATCGATTTCTCGACGACAAGTAAGGTTGTACAGTCGTGATAAATTCTTTACTGCCTTTTTTGCATCAACATCGTCGATATGCTCGAGCACCAGAGTCGGCACGATAAAGTGCATAAAATGTATCCAATCCACGGCTTTATAAAATCAGGCCTTTTTGGTGATATCAGCGCAATCACCGGCGAATCCAGAAGGAACCAGCCTTCTTGATTTCTCCAGGCATGCACCAATCTTTTTGAGGACAGACGGAGGTAAGTAATACGGATTGTTTGTCTTCCCGTAATGACCTGTCAGGAGTTTGTAAAACTGCTTCCCTACGCCCGGCCCGAGAAGATGCATAATATCACTAGGATAAAAGAATGGGCCATGGAATGATGAAAGCTTTGCCATCGGAGATCCGAGAAGGCCTTTTCGCATATCAATGACAGTATCTCCAGCACCAGCGTCATCTAGTTCTACATCCGATTCTTCGTTGGATTCAGCACTAGAAGAGTCGTCTGCTGCTGTACTAGGATATGTAGCATTCGCCAGAGTTTGCTCGGATGGAGAATAATTTTCGTTTCTGCGCAATGGAGGGATGCTGTTATCGGATGGCGGCAAGAATACTGCTCTACCATTTTTACGCTGGCCATACACCTCGCAAATTCTGCACCCATATTTCGCCATATGTCCTGCATGACCGCACATCTTTGCCACTGCTGGTAAGTCACCTCCAACACATAAGAGGATTGCTTTAAAAGCGAGATCCTTGTCGTCTGTCGTCTTAACGGTCCTTCCTATTGTCGATAGTTCGTCGAGTTCCTGCAACAGCGCTGTCAAAAAAGTAAACAGCTTTTTTGGCTGATTTTGCTTGGTATGACACAAGTTTGGAGCTGGTATTTGTCTTCGTAACGGATCTCTGGTGGTAAGTCGAATATGATAGAATGGACGATATACATTGACGATCCATTCTTGTTGAAACCATCAGTATACATGCCCAAGTGAATCGTACTGTCGTCTGTCCGCCCATAGTGCTTCAACAGCTTGTAGCTTTTACCGTCGAAAACGTCACACATCATATCTGTGCTGTCTGATCGATGGCTTTTGAAACACTGTCTCGTGCACGGATCATTCGGCATAAGTGCCAGTTGTTCAGCAAGTGGCAAGTATTTCATCTGTTGCTGCGGTTTAGCGATATCCCCGCCTTTGAATCGAGGTTTTTTGCAACTATCACACCGATCAGTCGCAGTAGCAGGTGAAGAAAACATCATACAGCCATCTGGGCACATATCGTAAGGAACGGGTTTAACAGGGTAGTTACTAAGCAAAGCCTGTTTTGCTTTGTAGTGGGACGGTAGCAGAGGTAGATGACCGCGAATATAATCATTGAATTCTTCAATGAGCTTCTCCATAAAGGAGCGTGGGACTTTACTCTCAAGAGCAAGTTGGTGGATGCTGGTAGCCAATCGTATATTTTTCTCGACTGTGGTTATAGCATGTAAGCGAAAGTCGTAATCATATTCCCCATCATTAAGTGGTGCTGTCGAGAATGCATTAACGTCAGGCGTATCGTCATATCCATCGCTATCTGATTCTTCACTGCACGTGTCATATCCATCCCCGCCCTCATCCGATTGTCTATCAGGCAATCGCACTTGTTCCGTATCACCACTTGCACCAAAACTCATATCCAAAGACTCGTCGACAACACCTTCCATACTGTCGTTAATTATAGCATCCCGTTTTTGCTGATCAGAAACCGGGCCATCAGATTGCATATCCCAATCAACGTCCTGATCAAGGTCCATTCCGTCATCACAGAATTCATTGACATTCTCATTTTGCTACAGTTTAACAGCGAAATTTAAGTCTCTTACATTTACGCAAAGAAGTATAAACTGAACTCACAAGAGATAGCCAGTGCTCAGGCGAGGCTCTTTCCTCACTCGGCCCAGTGACATTGTCAATCACCTAAACATTAAAATCGCAGTTATATTTTTTTTTGCTTTGTAGACGTAGATAAATAATAACATACTCACGTCATGCTGACTTCTACCGCTCAACGTAGCATCATCCAACTCAGTAAATACACGTCTAGCCATAGCTTCACCACACGCTTTTGTATGAGAAGTTTGATTGGTCTCGGCATTGTTAAAGAAGTAACCACAGATGGGACACTCATAATCAAAGCTTTTAGGCATTGTTGTAAATAACTTGAATAGCTAGAAGGTATTTTACTGTTTGTATAAGGATTGAACAAGAGAAGTTTCTTTCAGAGACAATGCTCACTGGGTATAAGAAGAAAAGGATCGAGCAGGAGAGCTTTTCAGGGACGAAATCTATTGCATTAATTAATCTCCCTGTGTGTGAAAGTGTGCAAAAATGAACCTAAAACCGCACACTGCACAAAATCCGCACATTCTTGAACATTTTTGCACACATTTTTCCTATGGTGTGTCATCAGTATGGACCTTTTAGGTTGTTTGATGTTTATGGTAAGGCTACCGAATTCTTGATTATTGACTTTGGTTTTATGGCAGTTTAGCTGTCAAGTTTGCCTAATTTGCATCTCGATAATATATAGTTATTATTTATAGTAATGAATTATTCCACCCTGAGGATTGCGGATCATTGTTGCAAGTGCGTCGGCATGTATAAGAGATGCAGTGTATCGACGATGGGACAGTTCATTCTCCAAAGAACCTATACGACCGATATTGCTGAGAACCTGCACGCATTCTTTCTTGAAATAATACTCGACTCCGTGTGTAAGAGTAAAAAATAAACGGCCAAGTCGTTTGTTGCTAAGGTGTTACAAGTAGACAGTCTTGAGTTGGTTGTGCCATGATTCGATATAGTTATTCGTCATCATTAGAGCACCTGCAGCAGTCACTGTTAAACACCCTGTTATGTTAAATTTAACAGGATGCTTTAACACTCAGACCCTGCAGCGGTTACTGTTATCATACTGTTAAATATCACAGCTTCTACGAAAGCTGTGATATTTAACAGTTTGCTCTACTTAAAAAAAATTTGCTTTAGTTAAAAAAACTTCACTCTTGTTCCACTCAAAATGAATACCACTGCTACTACTTCAAACATTGCTCCCCCTGCCGATGCTCCCGTCGCCCTCTCCCAACGCAAGAAAAAAGGCAAAGTTTTTACGAAGGTCGAAGATGTTGCTATAGTCACTGCGTACCTTAGTGCAAGCACGGATCCAAAAAGGGGTATAGATATGAGCGAAGAAAAGCTGTGGGCGCTCGTTAGGGAGTGCTTTGAAACAGAATGTGGTAATCTGTTGAATCGAGATTGTTCTTCCTTGCAATCGCGATTCGGCTCGACTTCAGCCGAGTGCCAGTATTTCTCTGCCAACTATGGCAAAGTCTTAGCCGATCCTGCAAGTGGCGAAAACGACGAACAGAAGGTACCACAGCTTTACATATCTTATATCTACGCTCAAAGCAATCTCAAAGATAAAGTAGTAACCAAAGATTAATTAATAGCTCGAACGAGCCTGTATTAAGTATGTCGATTTCCGCCCTGCTAATAGTGGCAAAAACTTTGGGTTGAAACACTGTTGGGATATACTCAAGCATCAACCAAAGTGGCAGCTGCGTGTCCCCAAGGCAGAGGGCGAAATTGAAAAGTTGGATGAAGCCCTGGCACGGCCCATTGGCAAAAAGCAAGCCAAGGCCAATAAGAGAAAACGCGCTTCGGACGACAATGGTGAGAAGAAACGATCGAAAAACAATTGTTGGAAACGATGCAAATCCAGCAAGAGATCGATCGTGAGCGTGTTGTTGCTGCAAAAATGAATGCATACAACGACAAGTTGAACGCTGAGCATGCGATCTTGAGTGTTGATATCTCGGATCTGCCCCCGTCGCGCAAGTACTATTATAAGACCATGTAAGACAAGATCGTTGTGGATCTGAAGAAGGAGCAGGAGAAGCAGCAAATGGCAGAAGATGGGTGTAAGGAAGAGGAGCAACAGTAATAAACATTGTTTTATATCATCATAGCGTAATCACAGGTACGTTATTAATGCATAATTTTATTCGTCACCATAACACTCCCAGATATGCTCGACAAGATCAAGTAGTAGTCTCGTATAGGCGGCCTTGTCATAGACTTCCCATTGACGTTGGTGACGGAGAAGGTCTTCCAGTTCACCATGTTAACTGGATGGCGCAACAGTGAAAGAACAGCTGTTGTAATCTAACTCAAACTGCCTTTCGTACCCATCCTGCTCGTCCCCAACGATGATGTTATGCATTATGATGCACGCCTTCATGATGTTTGCGAGGTGTGATATGTGCCACGAATGTCCAGGCTCCCAGACTATTGCAAAACGCTGTTGCAACACTCCAAAAGCGCACTCAATGTCATTGCAGACAGATTCTTGTCGCTAGGCGAACAACTAGATCAATAAGGTAATGAGTTAAATTAGGTAGAAATATTTACTTAATAAACTAGCATGTACCTTTTTTTTGTTGCCCACAGGATGCTGGATGGTTTTGACCAATGTGGCCCACAGTGGGTAAATCCCATCTGCCAAGTAATACCACTTGTTATAACTCTTGTGGTTGACAGTGTAGGTGACAGCTTGGGAGCGACCACTGATGACATCTTCGAACAGAGGGGACTTGTGTAAGACGTTGAGGTCGTTGCAGGACCTGGGAACACTAAAGACAAGTGCTAGATCCACATATCTTGCGAAGCGACGGTTTCCAGGATGGCCGTAGGGCTACCTTCCTTGCCAGACGTGTACATGCCAGCCCAACCACTGGGGCAGTTCTTCTACTTACAGTGCATGCAGTCGAAGGAGCCAACCATGCCCAGGAACCCTTGCACCTCTCCAAGGGCCAACAAACGTTTGAGGTCTTCTTCGTTTCGGGCATGAAGATATTCTCCCTGAAGCACTCGATGATACCCTCACAGAATCTCATCAAGCACTCTCTTGCTGTAGATTCGGCCATCTTAAGGTATTCGTCTACAGCGTCGGCAGATCCGCCATACACTAGCATGCATATAGCTGCGGTTCCTTTGAGGTAAGGGTGGAAGCTGATTTCCCAGTTGCATCCCGCTTTTGTTGGAAGTATGTGTACTTGGATTCTAGCTTTTGCACGATACGCAAAAACAGCTCCTGCTGCATATGGAAGCGACGTCGAAAAAATGTCGCATTATATCTTGGAACTTGGTTAAAATAATCCTATATAACTATCATCTGAAATACATAGCGTTGGCGATCAATGACCTTGCGTTATGGTTTCTGACGTGCAGGGACAGCACAAAGTCTTCTATTTCGGGCTTATTGCCTGATACGTGCAGTGGTCTGTCGCACTTCAAGACTATTCTGTTCAAGTTGCTCAACGAGAATTCGTCTTTGGCTATGTTTTTCGAGAAATGCGGGACTCATGGTTGTTGGAAGATTCGAGAATGGGAGAAACAATACTTTTTATACAGTCCCTATCTATTCTTTATTTAAACTAACAACACATGAAATTTAACATTGATTGAATAGCACTGCTGCACGATATGCCCTATTATGTTATCAGATACTGTTATGTGGCCTGTTAAATTCTTCAATTAAACATTTCCATAACAGCGACTGCTGCAGGTGCTCTAAACCTGTTCCTACTCTCAACATACAAGTACGACCACTGCTGGATCATAGCTTCTAGTAGCCACTACTGCCCGAAATAGTCCTGGAATTTGACTTAGTCGTCAAACTCTTGCTGGAACATTTGGATCGCATTGTAAAACGTGTCAGTATCCTCTTCACATAGGATCACTTTTAATGCTGCCATCATTGACGAATGGTACTCTTGTAACTTTTCTGCTGTATGCGATGCATCTAAACAAACTTTTTTTTCAAATTACGATTCCAAGCTTGGATGACACAAAATTCGCAAAGATAAATTGTGGCAGTAGGAAATTTGGTTAGGATGGCATTTATCTCGTGAATGCTGCAGTCGATCGTTATTTGCTCGATCTCCATAATGCACCTTGTATGAAGAAAAGAAAGCCATTGACGAATAGGGCTACCAGAATGATTATTGGTAAACATATAGGCGACTGGATAGCCTGTGGCTGTATGTATGTCGCGCGTAACAATTGTATATATAATATCATTGATTCGAGATGTGACTGAGTATAGTATGTGGCATCTATACAGACAGACCTTGTTCCTTGGAGCGGGGCCAACTGCATCTGCGAAACAAAGGCGAATGGGAATATGCCCATATCAGATGCGTAAGTAAATGGGTCACCGTGAAAAACAATGTAGTCTGATGGACAAGTCGTTGGTCAAACCAGGACTGCACTGAGATCATATCGTTGTTGTGGTATTGATAAAGATCGGTTTTAATCTAAATGTTATGCAATCATATGTCAAAACCTTTTCTTAGGTATAAAATCTCTGTTTTTCTTACAACATACCTTGCTCAACATATTGTGGACGTCCTCATAATTGACTTATATTTATCCTTGCTCCTACAAAGCATCAATTTGATGTAGAACTGACACACGAATGTCGCGACAATTACGTCCCTTATGCAGTTGGACGTGGATACTTTCGACATTTGCTCATGTCAGTGGGAGGGTGCACACGTCGTTGTAATTGGTGTGAGCGCCCAACAATTTAATGTGACAAACATCTTGCGACGTGTGCCAAATTGTCACCTTCAGGCAACTAGCATATCTGCAATTTTTGCTGTCCTTTTGCGCTAATTTTTGGGTACACTAAGAGTATATATGCTAGTGCAATGGCAGTAAAATGACTCGCTGTAAAACACGTGGCCGCCACCTTTACTAAAGTTTTTATGCTTGCCAACCTAACTGTAACTACATGATGCTGAGATGATCTCCAAACATCTTTTCTATTCGGTACTAGGGTCATGCACTTTTTGTTGCAATGGTAGAGTGAGGACGCTAGGTACAGTCGAATATGTAGAGCGAAGTGAATATTTTCAACAGTGAGAGATAAACATTAGTTTAATGATTATAAAACATTTATAGAATTCTTAGGTTCTATAATATTTTTATATATAATGAAATTATTATTATTACAAAAAACATAAATATCTTAATATTTATTGTTTTTTAATGTCGTCAAAAAATATAAACAAGATTAATTTTAATCTTGTTGTTAAAGGGCCACACATACAACACACAACACATAGCATACAACATACAATAACAATAAAACCCTTACAGGCTTTTCTTATTGTTTATTTAATTATATATATAGAAAAACATTTAAAATCAATGATTTTTATGTTTTTTAGAGGTTCATATGAACCTTAAAATTAAATTTTTATTTATTTAACATGATTATGATGATTACGTAATCATTATTATCATGTGATTAAAAATAAAAAATTCAAAAATAAATTTTATGAAAAAATAAAAGTACGAATTTTTATTTCTAGATGCAATGACAAAAAAATCATTAATTTTTAATGCTTTTTATATATATAGCTCATTTCATTTGCTTAATATATAATGTTACCCCAAGGGTTAAAAGCTTACAGTAGCGAGCTAACACTATATATTGTAAATTAATATAATCTATTTATTAAAGGAAGGCATAATACAAAGGATTTGTATTGCCTTCCTGATATATTTTTCATTTTTATAATATATATAAGAAAACATTTAAATTTTTTACAATCTAATAATTGAGAAAATTTTATAGTTTTCAGAAGTATCTATTACTATTGTTTATTCTCTAGTATATACGGGGTGTTGAGGTTATTGAGGTTTCACAGTGAAAGAAGTATCAAGAACAAGATAAACAGTGTTACAAACATACTTTTCCCAGACAAGCCATTATTTATCCCACTTTTCTAGCATATCTCTTATCCAACGTTCCATTATCCATATACCTATGGTGCATTTCATCTGTAATCGCCAAAACTTTATTTTGTTTCAATTTTCAACTTTAAAATTCAGATTCTTTATCTAGTAATATGTGTAATGTATTAATTGTGAATGGCAATTCTGCGATGTGAAGTATACTCTCTTCAAGGAAACTTTTTAACTAATCTGAGTGCTTCTTATGTGGGTATATCCTACGAATATGTCTAAAACATTTCCCAACCATAAGGGATTGTCTCCTCTTCTACTATTGTTTGAATTGTGTCGTTCAGTGTGGTTTCAATAATGGTAATATGATCATTATCATTATATTGCTTATTCTTAGCAGCCTTTTGGTGCTTACTTTAGAGGGTTAATCATTATCCCTATAATTGAGAATTTGTTATAAAATTTATATAAATTACTAAAATTTCTTTATTTTAGAGTTTAAATTTATGTATATTAGAAATTATATATAAAAATTAATTACTTAAAGGATATCAGGTATAAATTCAGAAAATATTAAAGATATTATTATGTTTATTACAAAATATCTGCTTTTAGAATATATTCATCAAAAAAAAATATAGTAAAGAAAAATGACATACTATACTTTATAATAAAAGGTATTGAAATTTAATTAAAACAAATATTTATAGAATAATATCTAAAAGGAAAACTATGATAGGTTTTTTAAAATTATTTTTATTTGAAGGTTTACAACAAGAAAATTTTTTTTTTGATCCTATTAGTAAATTTGTTATTACTTTATTAGTACAGAATACTCTTTATGTTTTCCTTTCTTATATATATATATATAGTGATTATTATGTATAGATAGGTAAAGAAAATAATTATTTAAAAATAAATCATCATTTTTTTTGAGGTTTATATGATTGATAGGAAGATAACCATTCAAGGCAACCATATTGTTTTTTATTTTCCTTTTTTGATATATTAGTTTTTATAAATTAAAAACTCAATTTATTATCTTTAATATTATTTAAAATTAAAACTTTTAAAATATTTATATTTCTAATTGAACATTTATCTATTAGGATTAAAAACATTCTCAACCAAATTAATTTTTGACTAATTTAAATCTAAAAATCTCTAATTATTAATAACAGTTTTATCTATTTCATTATTTATTACTTCTTCAATATTAATTTCTATTTCCATATTTTATAGTATATTCTTATATATATATAACAGTTTAATTTTAAATATTCTCAACTACATGAATAAATCTCAAATATTAAATAATTCTCAACTAATAGTTTTAATGAAAACTACTACTAGTGGTTAACCTCCTTAGGGAGGCATAGTAAAATAGTATAGAAAGTGAGGGAAAGCTAATCTCGAATATGATTGGCTGATAGCTATTCACATGTGAAGGTAAAAACTACAACATGCTTTGTGTAACATGTTTCAAATCGCATTTCGTCCCTGCTAAATATCTAAAAATTGCCTTTGACTAACCATCTTTGACAGCTATCAATTTTTTTTCAAACCTTTTTTTGCAACTTCTGAACTTCAATAACTATTCTTTACATGCCTAAAAATGTTTATTAAAGTATAGATTTGAAAAATAATGACTTAGGGTAAAGTAGATACTGTACATCTCAAATTTGGGGAAATTATTGGCAATTACAGATGAAATGCACCATGATATCCATCAATGATGCCTTTTTATGCAGCGAACTGAAACATTATAATGCATTGTTTTTGACACAATACTTTATTTTCTTTAGGTACTCTCAATATATGATGAAAAAAGCCCTCATGATATATAGGGGTCACAATTAGTTGGGTCGGGTCGGGTCAAGGGTCTGACCCATTGACCCGTGGGTTAAGAAAACACTGACCTGACCCAACCCGTTCAACCTGACGGATCAAAACTCAGGTTGACAGGTCAAGACTGATTTCGATATGGTGATGAAGAAAGTGTTAATCAGCCTGAACTTGAGCACTGGAAGTGCAAAACTCCATATATATATATATACAAAGCTCCCTAAGATGATGGCATGTAAATTTCTAACAGTGCTTGCAACATCTACGTTTTGTGTGATTATTTTAAAGGTAAAGGGTTTTGTGCCATCACAAAAGAAATCGCTTGGGGTCACATGTATTAAAGAGAGCATAATGGTTCAAGTGTGGTTGAAAATCGACCTCCCTATGTGTCCTAATCCTTTTCTTTTTCCCTTTTCTTATCACTTCTTCCTTCTTCCTTCGTTTTTCTTTTCTCAATTCCTTTTCAGTCTTTTGTCAAATCTCGTCTCTTACTGCCACCCTTTATTGTCTGCTCCCATTGTACTATTGCTGCTTCTTAACTCCTTTTACATATATTGCTTATAGCTTACTTATCCTTTACTCTTGAATATAAAAGATAATCCCACAATAGAAAGCATTTTATGTTATAGTTCTATAGCAGACATATTGATAACTACATCCTATAATATAATGATGCTTCCCAGTAAGAAGATTGACTACTTGAATACAAGTACCTCATACATATTATATATATACACCGGTCACAATGGGTCAACGGGTCGGGTCAAGGGTTAGACAGGTTGACCCGTGGGCTAGAAAAGCATCAACCCGACCCGTTGACCCATCCTCAACCCGTGGGTTGGTTTTCAATTCCCTTATTCCGGCACAAAAATAAGAGTTGGTAGTTCCCCTCCCTCAATTTTTTTGAAGTTTAAGGTCAGCCGCCAGAGACACTGTACTGGGCAGCAGAGGGGCATTTGACAAAGTACTTATTCTGCCCCAAATTTACTTTGAAAGTCAGTTGCGAGAGAGTGTAAAGACAGTTGAAAAAAACCGTTAAAGTGTACTTGTCATCTTGTTTCATAAGAGAATTGTATATTTCAACTATATGAAAGGTAAGTAAAGAGAGAACGGGAGAGACAAGATCTTAGTACTACAATAAGAAAAACAAAAATGGAGGTGAAAAAGGAAGTTGTAAAGAAGTAATAATAACAAACCAAGTTTATTTCTTATATGAAAAGTGGTTTGTTTTTTACCTCCATTTTTGTTTCTCCTCTTGTAGTAGTAAGATCTTACCCCTCCCATTCTCTCTTTACTTACCTTTCATATGGTTGAAATATACAATTCTCTTATGAAACAAGATGACAAGTACACTTTAATGTTTTTTTTTCAACTGTCTTTACACTCTCTCGCAACTGACTTTCAAAGTTAAATTTGGGGCAGAATAAGTACTTTGTCAAATGCCCCTCTGCTGCCTAGTACAGTGTCTCTGGCAGCTGACCTTAAACTTCAAAAAAATTGAGGGGGGGAACTACCAACTCTTATTTTTGTGCCGGAATAAGGGAATTGGTCGGTTTTGACCCGCAGGTCAGATTGCGACCCCTAATGATATACGTTTTCTCCAGCTCTATCCACCAATATAATATAGCTGCATATACTTCCTTATCCATCACAACTGCCGGTATCTATGTTATGGAATATAAAAGGCAGAGACCATGCTAGATATAGACGTACATGTTGTTGTATGCAAGGAGGAAATCGGTACGTGTAAAAAAAGCAATAACGCAAGATCCGTTATGAGTATTGTTATAAAAAAGAAGGGATAAAAGAGCGCCATGCAAAACGTGTATACATGTGAATGCAGTAAATCGTTGTTGCCCTCGTTGGTGTATGTTTTGCAATTTGGAAGAAGAAGTGTTGCAAAGTCGTCGAGTGTTGTGTGTTTGGAAATAAGGTCGTCGTCAAGTGTCGTTTGTAATAACAATGACAAGAACAATAAAAGAAGCAGAACATTAACGATGTATAAGCATGCACGAACAACTGCCATATTGCTGACATAATACAAAAGCACTTTAGTTCTTCTTTTTATTCACTTACAAAAACTAGTGTTACAGCATTCCAGGAACGCCGTTCAACTATTGCTGATTCTTGAGCACAATCTATATAGAATCGTTTACCTGAATCTTGCTTTTCTTCTTTTTCAAGCCATTCGGATCGTATATTTTTTTTCCTTCGTTCGTCGAGAGGAACAAAATACTAGTTCAACTTATGCTTGCTGAAATCGCGGCAGTTGGTTTGCTATGGCAGATATGTAGAATTAAAAATAAAGATCTTGTGCTTTATATCCTCTCCCACTGTTAGTATTATTACCCCAATTTTCACTCTTTCATCCCACTTAGCCACCACCTCCAATTTATTTCAAACTCAACCTGGAAGAAATAAGGAGATGCGAGCCACATTGACAGACATGATCAGTTGATTGCTTTGTCAAAATCTGTGCAGAAACAAATGGTTAGTAAACTTGAAGCTCATTTAGAGCAGTCTATCAGAACTATGGCTAATGGTAAAGGATGCTCAACGATGTTTACAAAAAGACCTCAAATGTTATTGATGGCAGATGAAATCAAGTAGCATACCTCTTGGGAACTCATACTGAGAAATGCAATATAGTAATAGTCTAGGAAGACGGCACAAAGTTGAAGTTCACCCAAGTCTCTCTAGAACGTGTAAAGTTAAAAAAGCATGGCTGTTATATAGTGAAATTTCTAAAAAGATGGATTCATTTTACAATTTACAATAGCAAATTGTTAATTCTTTATCTTAAGCTTTATTTTTTCGCTCAAACTTGATAGTCACTTAGTAGATTCTCTTGTTGCTAACAGCCAATTTATCGCTAATGTATCGTAATTTTACTTTGACCTAATGGTAATAAAAAACATAGTTTAACTAGAGCACACCCAGCAGATCCCCTAAATTTTTTATTTTCCAAATTTAGGGGCCAGTTTGGGATATTCTTTGCCAGAATAATAAAATATCATAAATTTACAGTTTACTGTAAAATTTATAGATATTGTTTATTCTCCTAAACGGAACTGTAAATTATAAAAATTGATATTATCAATTTTAGCAATTGAATTGCTATTACTAAATCTATTAAATTTGTTACCAATTTCAGAAAATTGATTTTCTACTTTAGGACGAAAACTTCCAAAAACACCATTAAAATATCTTTTATCTGCATTCAGATCAACGTTAACATCTTTTCTAATAGGATATATAAAGTTACTATTATTAGAATCAATTTCTTTTTGGCTAGATAATTCAATAAGTTGATTAATAAAAAGTGTATATCCTCCATCCATTGCTAAAACATCATAATTATTTAATTTACTATATAGCTTCATATTTAAAAACATACTTCCACCTGAGCTTTCTGTACACATATCAGTTTTTGAAATATATAATATCATATCCTTTATATCACTTATAATTTGAGTTCTAAGTCCATTTTTTAAAATTTATAAGAAAATAATTTTTCACGTTTTATATCTATATTAACATAATTAATTCTACTATCATGGCTATCAATTATTAATGTGACATGTTTGAATAATGATGGATTATATTGATATGCTGATAGTAATCTTAATTTTATGGAAGAAAACATATTTATTAATGATTCATTTATAGTTTTATTTATTCCTTTATAATTTTCTTCATCTATCCAATTTTTTTATAATATTTATGAAAGCTACTTTGAGGAAGGTATATATTTATATTTATTCCTGAAATACCTGAAACTAAATGGTATAACAAAAATAGTCCTTTTCAATTTCAAAATATGATCCTAGATATTCCTTATTTGTATATATTACTATTAAAAAGAAGAAAACTGCAATATATCCTAATTTATCTACTAATTCTTTTTTAATTTCATTTATTAATTTCATTTATTAATTTCATATGTCTTATTTCTACTCTATGTTTATAGTTATAATGTATTATAGGCCAATTAGTATCTAGAAATTTCTCATTATTAATAATAATTTTATCTACTACATTATTTATTTGTTCTTCAATATTAGATGAAAATTTTGGTTTTATTATTTATAGAAGGCTGTGGACCTGCGCCAATAGGCATTGCGGTCGCTTCCTTGCGGTTCGTGTGGATACGTTATATATAAGGAATAGATGCAAGAACTTAAAAAACCCCCCATAGTCAGGAGGAAAAACTTAAGCCAGTGTGGTAGTGCATATATAATAAGGTCTGTATAGGTTGTTACAAATAAATTAAAATAAATGACAGAAGAAAGAAGGATAGTCAGGGCACTTTAATCTTGCTCTGAAGACAATGGTGGTGAAAAGTCGTCGCCGGGGAACGTCCCATCCAGCAAAAGTTCTTTGGAGTGACAGAGTTGGTCGATTTCTCTGAGGATACGTAGTATCGCTGGCCATATGGATTGCCATTTTCCGTTGGTCAGACCGACGTCAGTCCGTGGTAGCTTGTAGGAGCTGTGCCTTAGGCGTCAGTAAGCTCTTGCCACATTGGATGCAGTAGTAGACAAACGAGACTGTAGTAGTTGCAGGTGAAAGCTCGTGCACCACAACGACAGTCCTTGCGTGGGTAATAGCCAGGTAGCCAATACAGGTGCCAGTTAAGTAAGCGATGGTGGTCATTCGGAGATGCTAGCAGGTACAGCACAGGGTCGATTGTGCGTGTGGGCCGAAGACACTGGACTGACATAGATGCTTGGTGGCGCTTCTCTAGTTCTCCATTACGAGCTTGAGCAATTACTGTGTTGACAATGTTGGTGGGAGGATTTATAGAGTGAAGGAGCGCTCTATAGTGCTTATAGAGTGGGTTGCTCTTGGAAAGTTTGATCCATTGCTTCTCATTTTTCGGTTCTTCCTATAGGATCGATAGTTCAACTGCCCGGGCCAGTGTTGATACTGGCAATGTGTTCAAGCGAGCGACAAATTTAAGCTGTAAGCTATGCATACAGATCTTCATAGATGGTAGGTCCGCCATCACCAGAGGTACTATGTACGTTGTACTTGTCATTGTGTTGTAGTTACAGGTCATTTTTATGCAACCAATTTGTGCCTTCTGGAGCTTGTCGATCTGCTTAGAGTATCAATCCATAACAATTAATTTAGCAATAAATTGCTAATTAATTTGTTATTCCTTTCACTGTTAAGCTACCTGTCGTCTAAGTATTCCTCGGGTAGAGGAGGGTATGCTCACTACCATTCCGCCACTTTTTAAATTAAACATCAAACATTAAAAGATATATCACTTTAAAATATTTAAAGTAAAAAAAAAAAAGTTAAAAGTTTCAAAAATAAAAAAATTATAATCTAATTTTTTATTTTTTCCTATATATTTTTAAACAATTATTTATATATAATTATTAAAACCTTTTTTTATTTTTTATTAATAGTTAATTCCCTTAGCGCTCAATGCGGCTATTGCTAGTTCATATTCAAGTACTAGGTGGATGAATGTGCAGTATGCTCGTAATGCCAGCCATAGTATTGTATTGTCTGAGATTGGAATAGACGACTAAACATGCCACAAAACATATAGCGCATGAGATTCATATACAGCATAAAGGGGATGTACGATGGTAGAAAAGCGTATAAGTACCGTGGAATCAATCAAGTATATAAAATATATGAGGTTTACAAGCTAGGGCGAGGTACAAAGTTGTGAAGCGATAGTAAGCTATATATGTCCGTAAAATCCATCAATAATAGTTCTCAAGCTTGAACGAGCGGTCTGGTTTCTTATATCGTTACATACAGTATGCAATGGGTACGGTCGGTTTGACTTAAACGGAGTCAAAAGGATAGTAAACGAAAAGTACAAGAGAAAAAGGGGGTTTTTTTTTATTGTGCATATGGGATGAGAATTTATAATTTTCTATCATGCATAGCTAGGCTTGTTACTCAATGGTCGACTCACCAAGTGACACAAGTCACACTATTCTGCACTGCTATAAAGAGGGCCTTGATGACTCGCTATGGTCCCCAAGCGAGTTATCATTAAAGAGAAGGGCAGAATTGGGCAGATAGATACATGGTAAGAATAGAACATGTAGAAACAACATATAGGAAACAATACGAACGTAGGGGGGGGAAATTGACATAAGAACCTCGCATAAGTAAATTCTTGATGGAATCCACAGTAGAAGAAATGTTGAAACGAAAGAGAATAGGAGAGACGTCAGGGAAAGAAAAGAAAAAGAATAAAGACATAGATAAGAAGATATATCGACAGCTGATTAGGACTGATACCACAGTTCATGTTCGTGGCGGATGGATGTTCGTTCCAATCGAGGACGAGTATAATAAAACTTGAGCCGGTTTGCATGGAATACCCCAGGAAGAGATAATGCTTCGTCGCGCAATTTGTATGTGTCGTAGCCCAATCTCTTGTCCACAGCGTAGGGTCCGATCCAGTGTGGTGCTAAGTCAGTGCTCATAGGCGATAATGCTTCGTTATGAACCATTACCTTATCGCCCACCATAAATTGCCTCGCTTTGGCCTTCGCATCATACCGGATCTTCATCGCTTGCTTGTACTCCTTCATGCGTTGTTTGGCAAAAGTTAGCGCCGTCGCCTGCATCCGTGTAAAATCCTCCATGCGCTCGGAAACAACCGCATATGCCGTTTCTTCATCCACATCATCCAAGGGAGCCGCAATCTCCTCAGATGCTGCCGTCATACTTATAGGCAATCGTGGCTCTCGCCCAAAAGCTAAGTAGAACGGGGTACAACCATGGTCACGCCTTGCCGATGTCCTGATGACAAATAACGCTGCTGAAAGCCAAGTTTCCCAAGATCCGAGGTAATGTGTGCCAAGGCGGCGTAGGATTGTGCGCACCGTTCTCACTGCTCGTTCTACTTGTCCCTGACGTTAGGGATGATGTGCTGCGCCCGTTTTGATTGTTAAGCCATACTGATATTTCATGCGTCGATTCAAGTCGTGCCCAGTAAAATGGCTTGCATTGTCGCTGATCACGATTTCAGGCTGGCCATATCGACAGATCCACTCGAATAGGAACACCAGGGTAGCATCGCTACTCTTGGTTGCTGTAGGCATTGCCTCCATCCAGCCGCTAAAGCTGTCGACTCCAAGCAATATGGCGTTGTTTCCGTGCTCCGATGTCGGCATGGTCAGGAAGTCAATAAAGAGTCGTCCAAAGGGACCCTCTTTTGCAGGAGCCCAAGGGTGCAGTGGTGTAGGCGGCTTGCGTGGTCCATATTGTTGACAAGTCGGACATGAGAGCACGTACTTCCTCACATCGGCAAAGTAGCCGGGCCAATAATATCTGTCCTTTATTCGCGCGAAAGTCCGTCCAACCCCTTGATGACCTGCCAGGAGGTGATCGTGATTTTCTTGCAATATCTGTAGTACTTCGCCTTGTCGCACTACCATACGCACGCCTGTACTTTTCGAAGATCGTCGATATAGTTTGTCATCATGCCAATAGTAGTACCGCGCAGCTTGTCGGATCGCACGCTTTTCTTTTTCGCTGATGCCTTCATCCATGCTCAACGTCAACAAGTATTTGACCAATGATGCATAACGATCCCGAGCCATTCCACCCCATTGTTCACCATCATCCTGAATACGCGGGCGTTTTCTGCGAGCTTCTTCGGGGAGATCTTGTATCACGTGTACAGGAAGGTAGTCGTCAACAATGACCTCATCGAGATCAATGTTGTCCATCACATTCTGGGGTAGCCTTGATAAGGCATCTGCTTGAACGTTCGCTTTGCCTGGCTTGTAACTAATGGTGAAGTCGTACATGGCCAAGGTCATTAGCCAACGTGCGACTCGTGCAGATGTTCCTTCCTTGAGATTGGCAATGAACTCTAACGCCTTGTGATCCGTTACCACGTGGAAATGACGACCAAGTAGATACAGGCGAAAGAAATGAGTAAAGTATACAATGGCCATAAACTCCCTTTCATATGTGGACAGCTTTTTTTCGGCATCAGAAAGGGCACGGCTTCCAAAGTATATAGGCAAATACACGCCTGGATGCTCTTTGCTCTCTTGGCTGAGGAGTCCGCCTATCCTGGTATTAGAAGCATCGGTGAACTAGGTGAACGGTCGTGTGAAGTCAGGATGTGCAAGAACAGGTTCGGTGCTGACAAGGCTCTTGCATAAATCGAAGCACTCTTGTTCTTGATCACCCCACACGAATGGCTGATCCTTCTTTTTGAGCGCGTTCAATGGTGCCATCTTAGTTGACAGGTTAGGCAAAAACCGACGGTAGTATTGAATCAGGCCTATGAACCAGTTTAGTTCATGAACATTTTTCGGCGGTGGCCATTGGACGATTTTGTCGACTTTCGATTGCTCCATCTCAAATCCTTGTTCGCCTACGATGTACCCGAGGACTCGTAATTCTTGATACCCAAACTTGCATTTCCGCTGGGAGAGTGATAGATTTATCTTCGCCGCCATTGAGAGGACCTTGTCAATATGCTCCAGGTGTTCTTCAAAAGTCTTGCTGAAGATGATCAGGTCATCGATGTAGACTAAGAGATAGTCATACAACACTTCTCGGAAACAGTCGTCCATAATAGATTGCCAAGCGCCTGGAGCACCTTTCAAGCCCATCGCCAAACGAGTCCACCTGTATTGCCCGTAATGTGTCACAAAACCGGTGAGATCACGGTCGTCTTCTTGAATTGGAAGCTGCCAGTATCCTCGAAGCGCATCACATATCGATATGTATTTTGATCCCCACAGTAGAGTAAACAGAAAGTTCGTGTTGGGTATTGGATACGCTGAGTCCTCGCAAGCGGCATTGACAGGTTTGTAGTTGAGGCATAGCCGGTAGGGATCCTTGCTTCCTGCGTGATCTGCAACAGGCGCGGCACAACTGTACTGCACAGCGTTCCCATGCGCATCGTAGCCAATTCGTTCTTGACCATTTTTCGCTGCAAATGCCGGCATGTATAGCTCTTGGTTATCGCCGTTCAACTCGTCGTCACTCGGGTCGCGATTGGTTTCTTCTCCAGCAAGGAGCGACCAAACCGGCATAGGTTTACCTTGTCGGGACAATTTTACACGTGGCGTTTTATGCAGGGCCTTGGCTTTTCGTCGTACTCTCGGCTTACGCTTCTCAGCATCAGCAGGTATCAGAACAGTGCCTGCTGCCCAAGGGCCTGAACAGGGCTCAATCAGATTCATGGCTTCCAAATCTTTTAGGTACCCTTTTAACCATTGATTTGCTTCGAAAGGAATTGCGTACGGTGCAACCTTGGTAGGTTTCGCGCCTGGTTTCAGCTGAATATGGTACGGTGGCACGTTAAGCTCTCCCACTTCGGATAGCGATGTTGCAAATCGATCTTCATGCTTGTCCAAAACGGCTTGCAGTCGGTTTTGTTCGTGGGATGATAGCGTTGGATTGATGTTGAAGCGTTTAGTCGCAGGTGTTTTGGGTGGTTCTGCGATAGCCATATTTGAGCGCACTATAATGCTTTCGTTGACATCTTGTTGGTAGATTGGCACCCTGTCGCCGCTTGGTGTTGGTGCATCTGGGTACCACGTCAGTTCTTGTAGTTGCCGCATTACCTCATCCAAGTCAGTGGTGGTGGGCCGCTGAGGCAATGTCAACATATTCTTGGCGGCACCGATGATATCCCCGGCTTTTACCCCAAGACGCTGCTGCCCACGGTTCGCGATAAACAGAAAAGCAGATTGATCTGATTCAATCTTTGATGGCCAAATCACTATGTCGTGGTGCCCGACAGGGTGAGTTTCGAGGACGAGGTGTTCGCCAATTGCTGCTGAGTCTCCTTGGATTTTGAGTCTTAGCGCCAGGACTTCACCTTTGTCAAGGACCAGATCATTGTGCAGCGTGATTATTCTGTCCGCATTGTTGTTATCGCTTTCTCGTTCAATGGCCATATGTGCATAGACCGCCTCCATCTCGACGTTTTCGTCCGAAACTGGTAGCACTTCTCGACAGGGTTCAGGCCCAAACCCCCAATGCGTTGGTACCTCCCAAATAGCATCATTTGACGTGTCGTCTGGATGTCTGTCTGGTTTGAGGAAGGTGATGCGTTGTTGGTACGGTATAACGCTGGTGCAAGTGTGGTACAAGAAATCGTGCCCAAGAATTAGAGGAGTATTGTGATTTTGTACCACCATGAACCGGTGGTGGACAACAAGCTCCTTGCTCAACGTGATGTTCAGGTCAATGGTACCAACGGGATGCTCGAGACTTCCTCCACCAAAGCGGATGACTCTTTCTGTCGGACGAATGTTCATATCCAGCTTCACTCGTTGGACCAGTGATATCGGCAAAATAGACACATTGGACCCACAGTCAACCAACGCCTCAATCTGTTCATCTGCGATGATTGCATAGATTGCCTGAAGCGCTCGCATTTCTTGCTTGTCAGTGGTATCGTAATGCAATTTCTTCGCGGTGATAGTGGTGTTTACTGTTGATACCAGAGGCTCTTGCCTGCGTCGATGACTACTATTGCTGGTGGCTCCCATGGCATTTAACGCTTCTTGCCGCAGGACCGGTGCATAGTACATCAATTGAGGAAATGGCACTTCAATTTTCATGTTTTTGAGGGCTTGACAGATATCGAATTGCTGTACGTTTCCCTTCTGATCCACGATCAAGGGGAATTCAGATGATGCTTTATGCTGCAATGATGGCGGGATCTCTCCTCGCGCTCGCGCCTCATCATCGGCTCGTTTGTATTGTGCTTTTGCTTGACGTGCTTTTTCCAGATTTGCCAACAGCTTGTTGTATCTTTCGTCGCTGACATGAACATTTGGTGATGTTTGTTGATTGTTGTGTTGAGCGGGTGGTTGCGAGGAGTCGACCTCCATGTTGCTGTCATGTTCTCGTTTGCGACTTCTGGTGCTAGTTGCAGGTGTATCGCCGTCGCCAGTAGCGTACACCCCTTGTATAAAGTTGACAGGTCTTGTCATTGATGAGGGTTCGGCCGCAGTGCCTGCCTTTACTGGCGGCCGCCCTGAAAATACGTCGTGGAGTTTCCGCCTTGAATGTCTGCATTGTTTCTGTTCGCGCTCTTGGCGTCAGTTACTTGTGCTCCTGCTTGTCTTCTAGGACAGTTCATAGCATTGTGCTCTTGTTCTGGACATGTGCTGCAAGGGCCTCGACACTGGCGAGCTAGGTGACCGGTCTTGTTACAATTGTAGCAACGCGCCGCACTGTATGCGTTTCCTGCATGTGCGGCTCCTCCGGCCTCAGGTCGTTTTAGAATCTGCCTTGGTGCTTGTGATGATGCGTACGACCTCATCATCGCCTCCATCTTGTCTAACGCATTCGCCAAACTGTTATCAAAATGGTCTTGCAAAGTCGATGTGTCTGAGCGGTCGCCTCTGGGTGGCCTCGTTTGCTGACGAGCAGTGGTTTGATAGACAGGAACGATTTGGCGTCCGTCATGTTGTGGCGCTGCCTGCTGAGGCAAGTTGCCAAGACCGACAGTGTGTCGTATGACCTCCATATGCCGCTCGGCTGCTCGGACGGCTTCTTTGAGCTCACTGATTCTGGTAGGTGCCGCACCGCGAAGCTGCTCTCGATATTCCAATCTGAGGCCTTCAATGACATCAGCGATCTTGTCACTGGCCAATAGCTGGGTATTGCACCCCTTTTCGTATCGACTCGCCAAGGCAAGTTTGTTTGTTGTATATTGTAGTCTGGATTCGTGTTGCAGCTGTATGCGTTGCCGATATTCCCACCGATAGCGCTCCTGCCATCGTGCTGTTAGGAATTCGTTCTTGAATTGTTGGACAAAACAGTCGTCGGATTCGTCGTCAAAAGCGGTGCTACGTTCGAGATTCAGATCATGTTCAAACCAATCTTTGGCATGGGCATACAATGATAGTCCTGCCATTTCGATACGTCGTCTGTCGCTCTGCCAATTGTTCGCTACTGCAGCATCTTTGAATGCGTTAAGAAACTTCAAGGGATCGTCATGATTGAGATCTCCTCCAAATTTAGGTGCATCTACGCGTGATGTTTCCATATGCACGACAATGCGGTTGTTTTGGTCACGCGCGGTTTCGTCTCCTGTTTGGTCTGACATTATCACCACCGCACAGGCAGAAGTAGTTGCTTTGTATTTTCGCCGGTTGGCTTTGTTCTTTGAGGTTTTACGATGTTGTGGCAATGTGGATGGCCTACGCCCAGCTTCTCTACCAGTTTTATTGTATTGTCTGAGATTGGAATAGACGACTAAACATGCCACAAAACATATAGCGCATGAGATTCATATACAGCATAAAGGGGATGTACGATGGTAGAAAAGCGTATAAGTACCGTGGAATCAATCAAGTATATAAAATATATGAGGTTTACAAGCTAGGGCGAGGTACAAAGTTGTGAAGCGATAGTAAGCTATATATGTCCGTAAAATCCATCAATAATAGTTCTCAAGCTTGAACGAGCGGTCTGGTTTCTTATATCGTTACATACAGTATGCAATGGGTACGGTCGGTTTGACTTAAACGGAGTCAAAAGGATAGTAAACGAAAAGTACGAGAGAAAAAGGGGTTTTTTTTTTATTGTGCATATGGGATGAGAATTTATAATTTTCTATCATGCATAGCTAGGCTTGTTACTCAATGGTCGACTCACCAAGTGACACAAGTCACACTATTCTGCACTGCTATAATAGGCCAATACTATACTAATGGAGACCGACTTGATGGAGCAATGACATGTTGTAGGTTGCCTTGGTTATACGCTGTGGAACAAGATGCTCGATGTCTAATCTATTGTACGTAAATAGGTGGCCTAGGTACTGAAAGCTGTTAACCTTAGGGATGGCGGTACCGTAGCTTCTATATGTTGCCGGTGGACGAGAAGCTGAAGTTGTACTGGTTGGCGCTTCTAGGGGCTCAATGATAGCGCACTTTCCAGGGTGCCAGCAGTATCCGTAGTCGCACGAGTGGCTCTCGGCTGCCTTAAGTAGGTGGTGAATATCACTGCAAGAGGCGATGAGGGCTACATCATCGGCGTAAAGTAGTGCTAGAATGATCGTGCGGTCGGTGTCAGGTCGATTCTTGCCTAGCTTTCCATTTTTGTCACCCAGATATACTTGATTTTGTATTGATGCTTTAGTGGCGCTGTTGTGGGGTATAGTACGGAGAACAATAGGTGTCATGCATTTGTTTCCAATGATTGTGAGCTGGAGTCGGTTCGGCAATGTGTTGATGAAGACCGCATACAACAAGGGGCTGAGGATTGAGCCTTGGAGTACTCCGCGTTTAGGCTGAATATAGCGTGATTGGAAATTTTGTAAGATGACGGCTCTGCGTACATCATCAAACATATGACGAATCATATGGAACAGAGCGCTTGGCAGGTGTCCCTGCAGCGTTGACCATATGATGTCGCGATTGACCGAGTCATAGGCAGCCTTGATATCTAGAAAGGCGAGCACAGGGGATTCTTGATATGTCCGCTAGTAGTGACGTATTAACATGTTGAGTGCAAAAGCTTGGTCGAGGGCACCGCGATGATGGCGAAAACCACCGTGGGCCATGGCTAGTGCTGGCATAGACTCCATTAGTTTGGGAAGTAGGCAGCGCTCAAGAACTTTGTGGAGTACACTAGTCAAACTGATTGGCCGGTAGTTGCTAGCTTCTGTGGCATCACCTTTCTTGTGTATGGGCACGACTTGTGCGGTGCGCCAGGAGATAGGGACCTATGACCAGTCCCAGCATAGTTTAAACAATTTGCTTAATACCTGTGCCAATGTAGTAGCGATCGGCTTAAGCATGGCGCCGGTGATGTGATCGTCTCCAGGTGCCTTGCGCGGTGCCAGTTTGCGTAAAACGGTTTCGATTGCTGGTGCTGGGAACGGGTCTTCATCAACGACATAGTTTTTTATGCTAAAGTATGTATTACCGCATCCTTGGGCCTGTTCACCACCAAACGTTTTGCTCAGATGAGTTACCATGATTTCTACCGCTTATTGAGGGCCTTCTGGATGAGAGAAGGTATGACTCGGTTGCCAGATGATCCGTTTAATCATGGTATTAGCCTCGTTTACCGGTGCAGTAGCCAATTCGATGCAGAACTGGTTCCAGCTTCGTCTTTTTGCTAGGTGTACTTTGCGAGTAAAAACTTCACAACAGGATATATATTTACACCAGAGCCGAGCTCGTATTACAATTTTGTTGGGGGCTCGTCGCCATTGCTTATACGCTATATCTCGATAATCGGCTTTATCTTGTAGCTCGCTGTTCCAAAACCATTTCCGTTGTGTTGATCGCGGTTTGCTGCGAGTAACGCTCGTGTCCAATGCGTCGTGGATTGCTGCAACTACATCTTTCCCTAGCTGTTCGACTGTTGGTTTGTCTGGTATGGCTTTGGCGCTGTTGACGACTATGTGGTTGAGAGACTTCACTGTACTGGCAATGTTGCAATTGAACTGATTAACGTAGAGTTTACGAACATCTGGATCCATGAGGCGTTGCAGTTTCCAATGGTAGCGTGGAGAGTTCGGAGCTGGTAGTGGAAGCCAGGGTGTAGTCGGTGTAAAGGACAGCATGCATACATGGTGCTTAGAGTTGTTGATTGCGATGCTGTCAAATATCTGAATTTCTGGTTCTTCTAGGGCCCCAACGCGTGATATAAATATATCAATGATACTACTGCCATTGGCGACGCGATATGTAGGCTGCCCTCTTGCGAGTGATCCGTTCTATATGTGTATCCCGTTTGCAAATAGCCAGGGCTCTAGTATGTCTCGTCCTCTTTTGTTGTCCGAATGGTCGCCGGTTATCGTTGGTGAACGTGCGTTGAGGTCACCGATAATGACGGTATGATCGGCGATGTTTAGCTGATCCAGCAGCTGTGCACAGGTGTCGATATTGAGAGAAGGTGGTAGATATAGGCCGTAGAAGGAGTATGTACCAACCTGGAATAATAAAATGTGCAGATTATTCATAGGGTAGTGGTGATTATAGACGTTGATATCTGGTCGTACAAGCAATGAAATACCACCCAGGGCTCATCCTCTATTAGTTGTTTCGTTCGGGGTGGCGTAGGTGTGGTACTGATGCCAGTCAGTAAGGAGCCGCCTGTAGGTAAGATATGTTTTAGTGAGAAGAATTATGTCTATGTTTTCTTGATTACAAATCATCTGGTGCCCGATGGTTGACACCAGTGGCGTTAAAATGGCCAATTTTGATGCAGTTGATCATTATTCTTGCATGAGTTCCAGCTCTTCGTCATTGTTGTCGCTACCACCTAGCAGATGGCGGGCTTCAGCCTCTGTCACTAGGGGCTGGCGACGTTGGCGGGTAGGCTTAGGGTGTGTTTCTTGGAATTTTGCCAAATATTCCAATCCTATACGGTGATCATGATCTTCTGGTAGTGATGTGAAATGCCGCATGATTGCGTCGGCCAGATGTTTCTTCGGCATCCATATGCACATGGTAAGCATCCGTTCTTGATACAGTGTTTTGGCTTCTTTTTCATGTTCCGTTTCGGTCATATCACGGAGTAATGTTGGATCACCGATCGTCGATGCCGCGATTGGATTGAAATTGTCCTTTGGTGTAAGTTTCGCCTGTGTGAGTAGCTCGCGCAACTCTCGCTCATACGAGGAGTGAATCAGCAGGCCCACGACGCTGTGGGCAGGGAAGTGAATATCTATAACTCTCTCTTGTGCAGCTCTAAGTAGGCGCAAAGCGCGACGGATTTCGCTATGGAGAGTACGGCGTGGTGAGGGCATGTAAATAACCGTGTATGCCGTGTTGTCAGATGCCTCTTCAAAGGTACGATGAGCTCACTTCTTCTGCGTCTCTGTTGGTGGCCCCATAACTGCATTCTTCTTCGTGGCAGCGTTTCTATGTGCGATTGCTGCATATGAGATCGGTGTTGTCTACTGTTGTGCTGATGATTGCTGTCGAGTTAGCTTATGCTCTCGTTGCTGCTGTTTGTCGAGAGCAGCTAGTTGTCGTTGTAAACGTTCCTCACAATGGTGTTGCTGCCATGCCTTCGTTGCCTCTCGTGCAGCTCGGCCTTTTTCCCATTCGTCCGTGGGTATAGCATGTACTGACTCGCTGGTGGTCGTGAGGATCTCTTCATGTCGGGCAATGCCGTCCATATCCATTGGGTTCGTTGGTCGATCCGTGGGTGGTACACCGGCTTGGCTATTTTCAAGCTCAATTATACGAGCTTGTGCAACCGCGAGGTCAGAGCGCAGTTGTTGGTTCTCGTTGATGAGGTCACGCATGTGTTGTAGTTCTTCTTTTGCTTGAAATAACTCTTGTTCATGACCCGTTGCTCGTTTCTCGAGTTCAGATACACAACTGAGAACTTCGGCTAGTGCATTTGCTGGTGGCGACAGTGATGGGATCGATGTGAACGAGATGAATCCTTGGTTGCTATCAGCCGTCGGCGTGTCATCGTTATGAGGAACGGATACAGTGTCGTCGACTGGTGAGTTCTCACGATGGATACGTTGTTGGTTTGCTACTTTTGTTGGTGAACGCGAGCGTGATCGTCCTTTTCGACCGCTGGCTTGCACTGAGCGGATGTTGCTCATTGGTGGTGTTGCTGTACGTGTGTTAGGTCGCTTGATTGCGGGAATTCTTGACACGTGGGTACGCAGGGATGAGTCACTGGAACGTCGTTTGTTCGATGGAGCTGTGGTACAGACGATGACTGTGTTGTGTGATTCTCCTTGTGGATGCACGTTGTTGGCCTCTGTTTTCATTTGGTGTGACAATGCGCGAGATTGACAAGTGTAGAAGGTAAAAAAATGTATAGAAAGAAGTGTGGTTTGCCGCGCGCGATGCTCGACTATGTCTCTTCTTCAATATTAAATTCAGGCTCCATATTTTATTACTATTTTTATTATTATTATAAAATTCAATTTTGAAAATTCTCAACCCCTAAATAATTCTTAACTAATAGTTTTCAATGAAAACTGCTGCTAGTGGTTAACCTCCTACACTGATCCATGCCTTGTGCACTGTTCACAGTCTTATCAACCCAAGCCTTGCACAGCAACGTATCCTCTTCAACAGTCCAACTAAAGCCTCGAGTGGAGTTGGTGGTGTTAATGTCAGACATCTTGTTCAAGATTTTGTTTGAAGAAGACTTTAATAAGATGCACGCCCTGATTTCAATTTTGAAACGCACGTTTCAAATTTAGGGATCAGTATTGGAAAAATAGCAAATTTGGAATTGGCATTTGGAAATAGAATGACTGCTGGGAATAAAAAAATTCTATTCTAAATTTAAGATTTGGCACAACTACTGGGGATGCTCTTACTGCAGTAGCTTAGACAAAATATATAAATATTCCTCCTCATCACAAACAATAAACAGTATTAATCATCTTCTCTTTATTCTTTTGTTTCCCTTTTGTTCCTCTCTCTTCTCATTGGCTACAGACTGACTCGCCAAAAAGTGACACAACAAGATAACTAGGTATTATACTACAGCAAAAACAGAAGCACTTGTCGAATCCTTTTGGTGGGTCAGTTCCGTAGCCAATAGAAAGAGAGGTGTCAAGAATAAAGAGAGTGTAAAAGATGACTTAGAAGATGCTCCTTTATTGTATATACTAAGGAAGGTTATTTATATGTTTTGTCCAAGGTAATATGAAAATGATGAATACTACGATGAATGCAAGATATAGTGGATAATGTATATAAGGTTGGCTGCGCGACAGAAGAAGATAGAAAGAATAGCTGTAGCTAATGTTGGATAGTAGATTGAGCTCTAGTGAGTGAATGGAAGAATTAGAAAGAAGTAGCTATAGAATAACGGCGAAGGGATGATTGAGTTACAATATGAAGGAACAGAAACAGGTAGAAGAAATGGCTATAAAATATGTCAAAAAGGGAGTGGGAAAAATCCAAAAAGGAAACGGTGTGTCACCGTCAAAACTTGCTATGATGTCGTAGCCAGAATTTATCGGTCTTACCTTTTCCCTTTTTGTCCCACCTTACCATCATTCGAACACGTAGTCCATTGTCGTTAATGCACGTTTGGCAAAACACGTAGTTCTTCATCCTTTGAACACGTATCCATTCATCAACACAACATGTAGTCATCTCATTAGAGTTATCATCACACAATAGTCTTAGGAAACATATAAATATCCCCTCCATCATCAAATAATAAAGATCATCTTTCAAGTCATCTCTTATTCTTCTTTATCAACATCCACCTGCCTCGCTTCGCTCGGCTGAATGAGCCCCTTCGCTGCACTCCAGGTCATTCAACGGATTGGATGTTTCCTGGGGGTTCCCCCCAGACCCCCAAGGTGGGGGGTTCCCCCCACACCCCCTTCTAAACCCTAACCAAAGCTCGCTTCGCGAGCTTATTTATTGCTATGACTACATATAACCCTAAACGTTATCATTATCACTATGACACGAAACCCTACTACACGTTGGTTTGTCAAATTAAAAGGGACGACAGAGGAACTTTTGACTGGTATTTCACTATTAATGCGAGGATAACTTATTTGTTGCTATCGACAGCTCTTACATATTTTTGAAAGTTCATCAATGTGTCCGCTTTCATTTGAACATCGTGGCAGATTATTGCTGCTTGTCGTAATTAGCTGAAAGGTGACGGCAACTTCGCGTAGTTCTATATCTTATTGTTTCGCGTCAGATCTACTTACGAAAGATACCGTGAAGAGGTAAGAATATTCTATTGTACGTTAAATGATAATAAGTGAAAATAAGAGTTTAGAAGCAAAAAGAAAAAGAGCAGAAAAGGGCTTAAGGTGATGGAGGTGGAAATGCGGTGATTGTTGTTGTGGGAGAGGTTGGTGGTGAATTTTCGGCTTGTTCAGGAACAGAGGCCGGCGGATGCAAGAGAACTTCTTGGTAGACGATGTTGGTGGTTTGTGGTGGTCCAGACCCTGAGAGATCGATGGCAACGCGAAGATTGTTAGGGTCAGTTGCCTAAGATAGCGCAACATATAGTTGGCCATGAGCAAAGACATCTTCTGCAAGGTGGACACCGACATATTGCAGGGTTTGCCCTTGCGCTTTGTGGATGGTCATAGCAAAGGCAGGGCGGACAGGGAATTGGCGGCGGCAGAGGATGAAGGGATAATCTCCTTCCATTGTACACATATTGATACGTGGAAGGAAAAATTCCAGGCCACGATGCCCTTAGTCAATTCTTTTCACGGCAATACACCGATCAAGAAGCCTTGTCACAAATATTTTGTGCCATTGCACAGGCCGGCGTCGGGATCCAAGTTGCGCATGAGCACTACAGGCATGCCAGGCTTGAGCTGTAATGTATGGCTAGGTATGCCATTAGTGCCGAGACTGTTTAAAAACTCGACGGGATAGTTGACCACTGCTGCTTCTGGGTCATCAACGTCTATGATACGGTCATTGGCAGCATAATCGCGCCCTTCACCTGGAAAAATACCGTAGGCTGCCTCGTTAATTGCATCGACGTCGACGTTTTTTGCTGCCAATATGGCGCGAGCGTTGAAATCTTTAGGTTGCGGCTGTGGATTGCGTATGTTGGGATATATGGCGTCTATAAGACCCATGGTGTCTGCTACATCCATACACCATTCCTGAGAGATTTCTACGCTTTCTGTATATGGAGCACGTCCATCGCCAATGGCAAGAAGTGTCTCAGCAAATGCAGGAGCAGCAGGACCAGCGTGACGTACACACATGTTGATGGTCAAATGCAATACTTGAACATCACTCCAAAAAGAAGCAGAACAGATGCAATCACCAACAATTTCGGACCGAGTCCCTTTCTTGACGACGGGCAGCAACTGACAAAAATCACCACTAAAAACGACAACTTTTCTACCAAAAGCAACATTGCTCAGGCAAGGGTCAACAGCACCCATGACATCACGAAGTGACCTGTCAACAGCTTCGAAATTCCATTTGCTGCACATAACAGCTTCATCCCAAATGATAAGAGAGGTACTCTGTATCAAGTGTGCATGAGGACCACCGAGTCGAATATTGCAGGAAGTGGACGCGTCTGCATTCAACAGAATCTTGAAGCGGCTATGTACAGTGCGCCCGCCAGGGAGCAGGATTGCAGCAATACCGGAAGAAGCGACAGGCAGTGCAATCATGTCGCGGGAGCGCGTATGGCTCAAAAGAGTCTTGAACAGCTGAGACTTGCCAGTTCCTCCAGGTCCATTCACGAAAAAAACACGTGGTTGGTTGTCGTTGTCAGGTCGGCTGATGGCAGTGGAGATGGTGTCAAAGGCGTGTCGTTGATCGTCGTTTAATATTGACAACAGCGTCTGAAGAAGATGACGCTGCTCTTCCTGATCGTACTCGCGCCGTTCGACAATCTCGAGTGCTTCCAAAGGAGGCAACAGATCAAGTTCGGTGATAAACTCTTGAGGGAGAGAGGGGAATTCTGACAGATGATGACCAGTTGCTTGTAAATGTGACTCGATGTCAACAAGTGCTCTTTGGTAAACCTGGTCTAGTTGATCAGGTGTCACTTCGGCCTCATTTGGCATAGAGAGCGACCTACACATCTCGAAAAAGTAGTCGTCGGCCATTCGATCGCGATAGGTGTTCCATAAGGACAGTGGATCAGCAGGCGAGCAACTGGTAAGTATGCACACAAAAAGTGCGCGGATTGCGGATGCAGATGGTGCTACTGCTGATGCTTCTTCTAAGCAACGATTCCATATATCATCTGACTCTAGAAGACCACGTGCTAACGCTGCTTGCTGGAATGTTGGATGGTTCACGCCGTCGCTGTCTCGTTTGAGATCGTCAAAGCTTCTTGGTCCAGCCACAGAAAGCAAAATAAGGTGAAGACAGTACAACTCCATATCGGACAGAGAGGCAGAGTAGATGCGCGTCACCACATTCTTAAAAGGGGGATTGGAGCGGCGGTCCCATCGACGCTCTCGAGCATTCCAAGTGTAATGACAGGGAATCTGCGGATACTTGTATTGCTGGGCAGATTCGTCCTGACGACAAAGAGCAAAAAAGCCCAAAAGCCTGGTGCCCTCCCTTGTAGCCTCGCGAGCAGCTGCCAATTGCTCTGGTGTCATAGTGTCGCGGAAACGCACCAACTGCTGTTCTGGCAGGTGGATGTCGAGATGTACAACCATGGGATCATGCATGTGTACACGAAACTCTAAAGCTCGCCATACTGCCTCACAGGATCCAATATATCGCGCGTTTTGATAATCAGTGACTTCATTGGTCTACTCAGCAGCTGGGTCAGTAGGTGTAGTGGTTGTGGCGGTGGTAGTAGTGGGAGGAGTAGAACGGGTTGTTTCCAACTGCGCTCTGTCGGATCCTTTGGTGATGTACTTGCAAAGGTATTTGATTGCCCGAGCAGAGGTACAGATCTCGACGTTGATATGCGCGTTGAACTTGTGACAGAGGTAGGGGTTATACGGGACGACGTGTTGGTTGGTAGCGGTGAAACCCGATCGCTCAAAAACGTGCTGACATTGGGGATTGAAAACCCTTTTATACATAGGGTAACCGTCGCGATTTACGCGAGTCTCATTGTTGTACGGCTTTGGATAACTCTGGGAGCATCGACCATTCTACATACAGACGGTATTGGGGTTATCGTTGCCACAGGGACCGTGTATCATGCTTGATGTTACTGTGTGGTACAGCTGCGGCTGTCTCACAGGGTCTGGTAACTCAGCTGATATAAATCGGTGATAGTCAGTTGGCGTGTGAGGGCGGTCTTGCTCGTTCAGGATTAATAGAATGTGGACATGAGGCAAACCTCGCTTCTGGAATTCGACAGTGGCGACATAGCCCTCAACACGACCAAAGCACTTGGATTCCTTGACATGCTTAAGCAACTCGGTAATCTTCAAATGGAATACGCGGGAACAGATGTCGGCACGATCATACGCCTTTTGCTCAGGATGGAGCTCAGCAAGAATCTCTGGCCATTTGGGATTGCACGTAAACGTGATGAATAGCATTGGTGTTCCTCTTTGGCGAATAATTGCGAGGCCATCTTGAAGCATTTGCTTCATATACCGCGGACCACCCATAAACAACGACGGCAAAATCACAGCACAACCGACTTGGCGCGGATCTACACCATCACTGATACCACTATACAGTTCGGTATGTAAAGTGTCTTGATTCAACGAAATGAAAAGCAGGCGAGATGCTTCAATTCTTGCATAATTGTCGACAACCAATTGTTGGAACAATTGACCAAAATGATGATCGAAAGTCTCACTGTCGCCACCACGAACCATGAGCATATATGCACAATAGTCGAGCAATGTTACTGTATGCATGTTACGATCCGCTCCTTCACACCGCATACCCGCGAACCAACCATGGTCACCAAATGGATACATCAGGACATAGTGAAGCAGAAGATAGGATGAGTGGAGGGAGCTGACGTATTGCAAACCTCGGGTACGGTCATGGATGACGATGTCGTGTGGTGTGGTTGACCCACCCACCCTATTTTCCACAACCATTGCTGCGACCTCTGGATATGCTTGTTGATCGTAGCGGCGTCCCAGATCCGATGCGCCATAAATGACGACGCTTAGTGACCCAATTGGATGATCACCAAGGCGTTGGGCGGCAGATGTCAGAGTGCGTGCAAACGGATTGTGTCGGGTCATGACAGTTTGGATACGATCAATGATACCCTGGTCGAGGCCAGAAAACAATGTCGTCCTGCGTGCCAGTTGTTCTTGGGTGTCAGCGAAGTAGATTTGGGCAAATGTGGACTGTGCGTGATCCTCGGCCCATAAGGATCCAACTTGATGGTATAGTGTACCATTGATGCGATACGTCGGCACACCATTTCTGCCGTCTACCAAGTTGCGGTCGTAGTTTGCCTTGATGGATGCAAAAGCAAACATGTTGTTGTAGGCTCGGTTATTAGTGTGAAAACTGACAGCAACTTCATTATCACGGCTGTGATCCGTCACCAATTCACGAAGGTCGGCAGGTAATGGACGGGGTGAAGAGAAGCGAAAGTTGCCATGATTACAGTATATGCCAAACTGAGGGCGCGAAACAGAAGAACAGGAGACTCTTTTATCTACCCACATGAGTGCATGGCAAAAGGAACATGCCCTATCCATGCGTGGCAAAACATGGCAGTGATACGAATCACCTAGTGTGTAGTTGATGATGCTAGGACCAAAAACATACTCAGGCAGGAAGGGAACATGGCATGCGATCTGAAACTGGGCGCCGTGTTCAGACTCGACATTACGCGCGTTAAAAGGGCAGGAACGGTGGGTTGAGCACTGGTGGGTGGGTGATCCACAACTGGGGCAAATGCGTGTCGGTTGTGGTGGAAGAGGATTAGTGTTCTCTTCAGCATCAGAATCCTCATCTTCAAAGGCAACAACGGAAGCAGTATCTTCGTCATCAGTTACAACAGAGGCATTTTCGTCTACAATAGTAGGTACAGCAACATTTTCTTGAGCTACTATGCCTCAGTCTCAGCGAACTATGTTCTATACAGAGAAGTTTTTTTTTCGTCTTTTGATATGTACCTTGCGTCGTTGCTGTTTGCACACTTTCAGTGTCCACAACAAATGCCACTTGATTCTGGTTAGCTGTGAATTGCTCGGTTTGCTTGGTAGCCTATAATAGCAGGCTTAGAGCATCTCCAACGGTCGTTCTAAATTCTATTTTAGGATTCCGAAATAGAAAATTTCGAGTTCCAACGGTCGTCCTATTTCTATTCTATTTTAGAAATGGGTCAAAGTTTTTAGAATAGGCGTCCCAAAATTAGGGCAAGTTTTCTAAGATAAAATCGCGTTGTTGTACGCAGTAAAATAAAGCTCTCTCTTCTTTATAAATCACTTCCTTTTCCAACAACAATGTCTTCCAGTTCTTCTGCCCCGATCCCCATTACTAATGTCGAATCTCATGTCGAATCGACCACCGTTCCCAAAGTTGTCGCAGAATCGTCGACAGCAGCAGCAGCAAAAGCTGGCAATCGCGGCCTGAGTTGGAGCAATGAAGAGGATGTGTGGTTGTGTCAATCCTGGCTTGCCACCTCCACTCGTTCGTCAAAGGGCACCGATGTTCCCCTCCAAATATTGTGGGAGACTATCTACAAAGATTTTCTTCAAAGAGGGGGAGATAAGGATGTACGAACTAGCCAGGGAGCCCTATCGGGCCGCTGGGGTACTATCCAAAGAGAGATGTCTAGATACTGCGGCTGTCTTGCAAAAGCTCTTGCGCGAAATAAAAGCGGAAACAACGAAGAAAATGATGTTAGGGGATGCTAGTTTTCATAAACGATACAATACCAGTACTGATGAATATATGGGAGTGAAGAAAGACTACGCAGTAACGCTGTATAAGAAAGCTGCGAAATCTGCTTGGAAGTTTCAACACTGTTACAATGAGCTTCATCAGCAGCCAAAGTTCAGTAACAAGTATGTCAATGTGACAAATCAAAGCGCACCTGAGTATGTGAAGCGCCCAATCGGTCGCAAGAAAGCCAAGGAGCAAGAGAAGGTGGATGGAACGCGCAAGCGTAAATTGGACGATGATCGCGCTCGATTGGCGAAGGCTGAAGAGGAGCATGTCCAGAACAGCCGCAGGCGCATCGAGCTCCAGGAGAAAATGAACGACGATGAAGTGATGCGAGAACAGCTCGACAGATACTCAGGAGCTGAACTCGAGTATTGGACGCTGAGAAAAGGCGAGGCTTTGGCCAATGCAAAGGCCAGAATCGCAAAAGCCATTGTCCAGGACGTAGAAGTTTAACAGACTACCGACGACGAAGTTGACGAGTAATAGAAAACAGTAAATAAAAAATATCTTTTGTGTTTTACTAGATCATATTGCCTTGGTGCTGCCACAAATGCTCAACGAGGTCGTTCTTCAGTTGATCGTGGACCGCAACATCCTTGATCTCATCATAGCGATTCAAGTATTTGCTCATGGTGTTTGGATCCCTGCGAACTGTCAAAATGGGCGCCGATCCAACACTTCGCAATACTTCGGCTTCGTTGTCATCAGCAACATCCTCTCCTGGATTGCAGCACTGATCTTCAACAATCATGTTATGTAAGATTATGCATGCGCGCATAACCATTGACAAATCGTCGGGTTGCCATAATCTTGCTGGGTGTCGGATCACAGCAAATCTACTTTGCAAGATCCCAAAGGCACGCTCGACATCCTTATGGTACGCTTCTTGTATACAGGCAAACAACTATATAAGTAGTTAGAGTTGCTGCCCTCCATATGCATTGTTAAAATTTACCTTTTTTTTCTTCTCAATCAGATGAGTGATTGAATCCATAAACGTAGCCTACGGTGAATAAATACCATCAACTAAATAATAGCCTTTGGTGTATTTGTGGCCATTGACAGAAAAGTTGACGGGCGACGTAACATCAGATGCCAGATCATCGAAGATGGGGGAACGCTGCAAGACATTGATGTCATTCAGTGTACCTGGGAGACCGAAGAACGCGTGCCAGATCCATGTTTCGAAGTCTGCTACAGCCTCAAGAATTACTGTAGCTTTCTTCTCTTTGCCTTGATATTGGCCTTTCCATCCGGCAGGACAGTTTTTCCATTCCCAATGCATGCAGTCCAAGGAACCGAGCATGCCAGGGAATCCGCGTTTTTCCGCCATATCAAGAAGCCGCTTGATATCATCCTCATTTGGTGAGCGCAGGTATTCGTCACCAAAGATGCGGCTGATTGCTAAGCAGAAGCGCTTTAGGCACTCAAGAGCAGTGCTTGCACCTAGGCGAACATATTCGTCGGTCGCATCGGCAGATACGCCATATGCCAGTTGACGAATTGCTGCCGTCGCTTTCTGCAGCGGTGTCAATCCAGGCATATGAGCCGCGTCATACTTCTGTGGAAAGAAGGCATCTTTCTGCTCCAATTCGCTTACGATCCGTTCGAAAAGCCGACGACTCATGCGAAAACGAGTACGGAACTTGTATTCTAGGTAAACAGGATTGTCGCCAAAATAGTCATTGTATAAACACCAATGACCTCCAACGCGATCGCGGTTAATGACGAGATGACTAGGAACAGAGCCTTTTCTGGGTTTTCTCACTTGATCGTCGTCTTGGTCATCAGCTGCAACGATTCTCTGAAGACGCTCAACTCTGTGCTGACATTGGCGTTCTTCCTCGATGTCTTCATCGAACATTTGTTTTAGGCTGCAAATATTTTGGCTTGACATTGTGAAATGAGTGGTTGAAGTAGAAAGAGCAGAGGAGTAAATTCAATAGCCAGTTTTAGAATAGCGCGACCGTTGGAAAAACCACGGCAATTCTATGGTCCTGCTAGGATAGCGGCGTTCCATTTTAGAAAAATTTTAGAACGACCGTTGGAGATACTCTTATATTTCAATACAACTTATTCACGTAACTCAAAGTGATTATCAGTGAACGTACATTCTCCTCCTTAGTTCTACGCCGAATATTACGCAGATTCAAACGACATCCTAAAAAGGTGGTGCGTTGATGAGTGGTTGATCCACAAACACATGTGCGAATGGTGGGCTGTTGCTGCTCCACATGAGAAGTTAAATAAGAAGTTAATATGTATTCAATCAGTTTAAGAATGCAGTCTCCAGGAATCTCAGTGAATGCTCGCGATTTCAGAAAAAGCAGACGGTTATATTTTCAGCTTAAAAGACATACCTCTTGGGAACTCATTTTAACAGAAAAAACTCTTTGATTTGAGAATAAGAAAGGTGGAGGCTGAACAGTATTCAGGAACACGTTAAAAAAAGCTGGTGGCTGGCTCATAGATTTCCTTTTTAGAGTTACTGCGGAGTTATAAGTTGTAAGTACTAATTCATTTTAATAATAGATTCTTTTGGTTGCTCTCATTTCGCTCCGAACAGAGAACACCATACCCCAATGTAGTAATGGAAAATAAATTTTCCGTTTTCCTTCCAAAAGAGGGCTTCTCAGAGGCCTCCAATTTTGGTAAAGGCTTCTCCGATGGAAAGGCCTCTGTGGTGGCTCACTCGGATCGATATAAAAGGAACTGTCACTTCATGAATAATAAAAGTTTGAAAGAAAAATACACCTCTATTATTCATCTATTTTATCTGCTTGTATCAAAAAATGAACAACATTCCACCATCAGCTATTATTCACAATCGCGTTGTTATTTATGCAACACCTCGGGGTATGTATAGAAAAGGAAGTTTCTCGGTGCGTTGCACCTTTATCTTGATCCGAGTAGAGAGGACTTTAAATTTTTGTAAAACTGTTTTGGGTTCTCTGTTCGGAGCGAAATAAGAGCAACCTTTGTTATCTCTCTTCTATTGGCTACAGTATTGATCCGCCAAAAAGACTTCGACAACGACACACTAGTGTAGTAAAATAATTAGTGTATCACATTACATGATTTCTGGCGGACTCGAACCGCCGACCGTCTGTGTGTTAGACAGACGTGATAACCAACTACACCAAGAAATCAAATACATATTGACACGAAGTGTGTGGGACTCTCCGCCTCATTCATTTCCGACGAACAAATTCTGGCCTCAGCTAATCATAGAAGAATAAATATTATTAATAAATATTTTGAAAACTATAAAATTTTTTCAATCACTAGATTGTATAAAATTATTATGTTTTCTTATCTCATTTGAGAAATATTAAAAATTAAATTCTAGAATTTATATTTTTATATTTCCATATTACATTTTAAAAAATCAAAAAAATAATTATTTTATTTTTTTTCTTTAAGTCTAAAAAAAAAATTATTTTATTTTAGCGAAGCTAATACTTTTTGGGTCTTTAGACCCTTCAAGTCTTTTTTTAAATCAAAAATTTACAATTTTTGAGGCGAAGCCTTGCTTCTTACCTTTTAATTTATTAAAAAGAGTGAAACTTCGTTTCACTAAAAAGAATAAATTCTTTTTTATTTGATAAAAAGACTTAAAGGGGATAACCCCCAGTTTATAGCTCCTTTTAGTCGCTAAATATAAATCAAAGATTTATATTTTCAAGGACTTAAAGAAAAAAATAATAATTTGTTTTTGTTTTTTGATAAATAAAAAGAAATTATAGATTATTAAATTTTTTTAATCACTATATTAATAGTTAACCCTCATAGGCGATTTCGGTAGCAAATCTTTCAGTTATTGTACATTATAAGAACCAATCCAGTTTTCTATAATTACATGCACCATCGGGGCCTCGAATTAATATAGAAAAACATTAGCTCGTGACCTATCAGGTAGTGTTTATTTTGTGGCTTAGTGTCTAGTAGAAGGCGGGAACGAAGCGATTAAAGTTTTGTACATTAAGATCAGTTTCATATTAGCTTTTTCCTAATAAAAAAAAGTTTTTATAAATTTTGATATCTATATTTAACTAAGCATATATGAGATCGTGCTTGTTTTATAAAATTAATAATGATAAGTAAGAGTAAAAAATAGGAGAAAAAGGAGAAGAAGTAAAATAAGGATAATAATAATTATTATATGTATATTATAATATATATATAGGATTTTTCATCTCATAGCAGACATTTGAGCTTTTGATCTGGCAGAAGGGATTTAATCTTACGCAGAGTAGACATACATTAGTCTGATTGGACATGAATAGAAGATAAAGTAGACATAAATAAAAGATGAAGTTGATGTAAATAAAGACAAACTAGATATGAATGAGAATCTAACTGAACATAAATGAAAGTCAGTAGAGACTTTAATAAAACTTTATCTCATAAATATTCTTAGTCATTAGACTAGAACATTACTCTCTATAAACTTTATTTAAACTTTATTTAAGTCTCTACTGACTCTCACTTATGTCTAGTGTGTCTTTTATTTACATCAACTTCATCTATTATTTAATATCCTATTTATCTTTTATTCATATCTAGTCAGATTAAATTTATATCTACTCTGCCTAAGATTAAATCACTTCTGTCTAATTAAAAGCTCAAATGTCTACTAAAAGATGAAAAATTTTGTAGCGCCAGATTGCCCTAACTACCAGCTACATACTAGTATCTGTTTTATAACTTTAGTATTATTTTATAAAGAGATATAAGACTTTAAAGTATCAATCAACTTTAGATGATGATAGCGTTACATAGAGCTTTTATAAATAAGAACAAAGCTAACCATTCAACTCGCAATCCTCGAAGAATTTCAAAACTGTAGATTTCATGTCTCTAACGCTAATATTAGTAGAGTAATTGCAATCTTAAATCAGAATACTCATAATAGAAATTAATTATGTTTTTTTTAATTTTATAAACATACTACATATATCCCTTTTTAAAACTGCGATTTCCCATGAACTAAACACAGTAGAGAGAAACTGGTGTTTGCAGTCAATAGGTAGGAGGCATTTCTGTGTGTGACCTGAATTTGAGGGTTGTACTACGTTGGGAATTCTATAAACTAGATTGGTTCTTATATGCCTACCTAGCTGTTTTAAAAAAATCACTGAAACGGATTTCAGAAAATAACTTCTCCAAGCAGTTAATCATGTAACCAAACCAAAATTCGTTTTCCAGAATACAATGCTAATCAAGCTCTATTGATAAATATCTACTACTATGCCCGCACACACACTTTATAAAATAGCACGCTATGTACTGTAGCCTTTTCTGTTATATTATCTCAGCTCCTCTACACTATGTATCAAATGTTTTTTCATGGAGCCTTCCTTCCCTGGACAGTTAGCATCATTAGTTGTTATACTTAATTTATCCTGCATGGAAAGCTTGTGCGCCAACTTTCCATCTCTTTATATCAAAATTCATTCTCTTGTACTGTACATGCTGATATCTTCTCTGTATCAGTCTGATTTCATAACATGACATATACAACTACTGATATAACCACTCAATTTTTAATACTTACTGTTTTGTGCTGAGGTGAAAATCTGAGTAATGGTTATTGAATTTTATTGGTTCTATATTAATAGTTCTTGTCTATTCAGCAATGCATCGAAGTGAACATGTACACGATCCTCACATGTATTGATATTTAGTAGTAGCTAATTATTTAGGACATTTTGACATACCTTACGGACACCCTTATCAGCGGCTCTGCCGACGAGCATCTCTGCCGATCTGAGCTAGTGTCATGTAGTATTATTGGTCTTGGATCGACTGGCAATCCCAGTAATACACTTGCCCCTGCGTTATTCTTGTCGCTTCTTGTCAAAGCTGACAGATAATGTTACGATGCAGCTGTTGTGCATCCAAGTCGATGGCATTTGCAGCATCGCAGAGACATGCTACAACAATTGTCGTGTTCGGAAGACGCTGCGCGTTCGATTGGCGGTTGTTGTGTACAATTCGAATCCGTGGATCTGCACATACATTTTACGGGACGGCGTTATTTTTGACGGCAGGTGCAGCCCTATGCCCATAGGAGTGTTCGATGTTCAAGTGGAAGTAACCATTCACTATCGACCATGCCGCTGATGCAGCCATTGCACAAGAAAGTTGGCATACGCCGATACAATCGTAAATGAATGTCAGCTTGATCCTGCACATGGAAATCTTGCGAGCATCGAAAAAGGAAAGAATAGCCGAACTTTCTTCATGGTTCTGTTCAATATGCTTCGTAGTGATGGTATCCGTCAACAGCCTGGATACGATCGCGGATGTTGATCACAAGTCGCGAATCTAACAACACCAACTTATCGTCGTCAAGTTATACATATGCGTCGAGGCTGTAACCTTCGAGATTGTCTGCTAAGTTCCTCAAATTTTGACGCGAAGGAATCAGCTTGAGTACTTCGTCTACTGTTAGGAGTAACTGCTCTGCGATTGGTTTACCAACGTCACTTTGGCGTTGATGGCATTTTCTACACATGTTGTAATCTTGTCTATTGCCAACAAAAAATAGCAAAGCGCGATTAGATTTGCAATTACTATTAATTTTGGTTGAAGTTGCTCGGGTGTTTCTTGGGATTGGATTTGTTGCTGATTTTGCGGTTCCATTTTGAGTAAGAAGTGAAAAACCCCACTGAAAAACGGATTTTGGTTCGGTTACATGATTAACCGCTCGGAGAAGTTATTTTCCGAGCTCAGTTTCCATGATTTTTTTGAAACGGCTAGGGCTAGTGTTCTTATATTGCTCATTGGCCCAAATTTTTTCAAAGGCAGCAGGCAGGGCCACTACATTAACAAGGGCCACCCACAACAGCTGATGAGGGACTTTGCGTTTTTATTTTCTGTAACTTTTTTTTCTAACATTTGAATTATCAAGGATCTGTTAAAGCACAATGGCAAAGTAATCGTTATGACCACAGTCATAAATGCCAGTGTTAGAAATGAAAAAGCAGTATAAAAGTAAGTCTTTATTCTATAATGTTAAAGAATAGCATTAGAAAAAGCTTTTGCCATTTTGGAACACTGATTTGTTTCAACTTACGAATCTTTGTTAGCTCATTAAACACTAAAGCAAAGCTGAATGGCGAAAAGCACGAGCGGAGGAGTAGCAAACTGCTGCTTTACTATCAAAGAAGGCGCTGGTAAGAACATGTGTTGGGGTTCGAATTGTGACGCAGTCGTAATTCGAATCCGACCATCTCACTTCAATTCAAACGCCGTTTGACTTTAAATTTGAAGTTAGACCCGTTCGAGTTTATTTTTTTTTTTACTGGCAACTCGCATCTTTTCGTGTTTTGATATTTTACTCCTCTGCCCTTTGCCCCTTCTTTCTTTTTTATTATTGCCTTGCAATAGAACTCAATGGAACGCGAATTACAACATGGAACAATCAAGATCCATACCGGTCACAGTGGAGACAACTGAAGAAGTACCTTGGATTTCAAAACAGCGTTTTGAACAAGTCCTTGACGACTACTATGCAGGATTAGCCCCAAAATAACGTGAGAAGGCACTAGTCAAGCGCGCTGACTACAACGATGCGGTTAAACACTTAAGCGTAAATAAAAATACCAACTATTAGAATAGCAAGGACAAAAGATAAATATACTAAAGCAACTGCTTGCGTTGTAGGGTGACAAAGAAGTTCGCGATTCAAACTTTCGATTCTGGATAAGGAAAACATTCATATTGTCCAAGATCGGTGACCATGACATTCTTTGCGAAAAGCTCACAACTGCCGCAAATAATATTGGACTCCCTGTGGCTATCAAAGAAAATATGTATAAAGTGTGTGTCGACGCACACATTACTTGTCAACATAGTGCTCGTGATCCGACATATAATCAGGTTTGTTTTACCCCAGCAAATACTATGAAATATCGTGAAATACTAATTTGTTTCATCTTTCGAAGGTCAAGTCAAAGCATTCATTCATCCCGAAGGCACTCGTAGCTTTGTTTGTAAAAGCATGCGCAAGATGTGCTTTACACAAAACCAAATTGCTTTCTACCACAGCAGCAAAGCCCATAGTGTCAGAAGGTTTTTTACATCGGCTACAGGTACATATTAGTCAGAAACAAGCATATATTTTTAGTATAGCGATGTGATGTACAGGTCTGTATCTAATGCAACTGTATTAACAGATGGATCTCATTGACTTCGAATCACGTCGGACAGCCAATGGCAAACGTTATATCTTACATATCAAAGACCATTATTCAAAGTTTTCATGGGCTTACTCTCTACGAACGAAGCAAGCGGATGAAGTGGCAGAAAAACTACACAAGCTATTCTGCTCAGTATCTGCACCACTCATACTTCAATCTGATAATGGTAAAGAGTTTACTGCTGGTGTTATCGTAAGTATTATTGGTGGATTGGGCAAAGCAAATATGAATAATAATGAAATGGATTTCTATATAGAAAGTGCTACCGAAACAATGGTCCAACTTGCAGCTGATCACGAGCCAGCCAAGACACCCTCAATCGCAAGGCCTGGTCGAAAGAGGAAACAGGACACTGTCTGAAAAACTTGGAAAATGGATGAAAGACAATCAGACCAAGGATTGGCCGTCTGGTTTGCCTATCTTTGTATACGCAATGAAAACCACAATCGCAGAAGGAATCAATCAAACACCTTACGCAGTTGTCTACGGTCAAAAGCCTTATACTAATCCACAGTTCCACCAGTATTTGAAGGAAAGATTCCCTTCGCAGAATATCGTTGATGAAACCGACTTAGACGATGAGGCGCGAGAGCAATTTGGTTTAGGTAAGTAAATGAAAAAGGGTACCTCCGTTTGTGCTCAAGGTTTCTTATTTTTGTTTTGCCTGGTTGATTTGAATTAAGAAGTTTATAAACCCATCTTTCTAAATGATAAGATAGCAACGATTTCGCATATGACAATAATGATCACAGCCACACAGCAAGCTCAAGTGGACTCGATGAAATTGCAATGCACTCAGACAGCATTAGCATAGTCACTCATGAAAGCAATGTATGTGCGTTATCAGACATCACCAACCAGACTGCCTCACATATCTCCTATGCCTCAACAGGACGAAATATGGTCTCAGACAGCAACAGCAGCATCATCATGCTGCACGACATTGAAATCGCCAGTGTACCGTTGGAGATGGATACGAACGATTTCGCATTACCGGACACAAGTTTGATTCAGCAGGAGACTGCAACAGCAACAGTGTTTGATCTAGAAGTGGCGATGGGATCCGCAGATGAACTTAGCAAAAGCGATGGCCAAGATCTAATTGGGCGATGCGCACATCATGATATTGAGACCGATAACGAAAATGATGCTAGAACAGAATCACGACATAGCACCATTCGAGAAGCAGCCACCGAGAGATATTTAGCCTCGGCTGAAAACATCAGAAGAATGTAAGTGTGTTTTCGAGAAAGTTATTGAACACAAAGTGTAGTTTGTATGATCTAGAAAGCTTATTTTTCCCCAGTTTACGAAGAAAACAAGCTGCTCCAGAGGACTATAAAAAAGGCGATGTGGTTGGAGTTCTGATTGATAATTATGAGCGCGCCAGATCAGAGCCATGGTACTTGCCTTGTCGGGTACATGAAGTCAATGATTGTGACCATCAAGAAATGTACCGGCTCGAATCTCAACATGGGATTTTATCAACAATGTATTCCACTGGAGAGCTGGCTGACTTCTGGACTTTGGAATTTGAAGAACTAGCGGATGTTGACGTTATGGATACTGCGAAAAGGACGTTGTCTGTCCGAGAAGCAGTAGCAAAGACAAGAATCGACTCAGGCGCACAATTTCCTTCCACATGCAACTGCAAAACCAAATGCAAAACAACAAAATGCCCATGCAAGAAGGCAAACATGAAGTGTAGTTCTAACTGCCACAGCAGGGCACACGGAAAATGTGAAAACAAATAAAAGGGAGTGAACAAAAGTTCATTTGCTATTGTCACAGTCTTGAGGACATTAAATGAGGTTTATATGTAGAGGATAAGCATATTTCTACTATTTTATCTTATCAACTAATGGTTAATGACGTGAAGATCGACAATAGTGGGCAGTACAACTATGCAGCAAGATAACAAGCGTGTCGTTTTAGGGTAGTAGGGTTTAGGGTGGTTTAGGGTTACATTGGGCAGTCTCGTAGAGACTGCCCAATGTTCATAGGGTTTAGTGTTTACGAGTTTATAGATAGAGCAACATATGTGGTTTTCCTCGAACAAGCTGTTCGGGGAAAACCAATTAATTACGTTTTTTTGTAGAAGCTAGTGTATTGCAGATGTTGAATAAAGAAGATTGAGTTACTGATTTCTAATATTATTTATTGCGAAATTAGAGTATACATGGGAAAGAAAAAGAAAAAAAAAGCGCTTTAAGTTGAACCGGTTTGACTTCAAATTTAAAGTCGAACGCGTTTGACTTTAAATCGAACGTGATTTCATGTCAAACGGTAACACATGCATGGTTTTTTTGCAACAGATTGGGAATGGTGGATCAATTTTACACTTTAAATTCTCCTGGTAATTACACAGCACTATGAAAGAGGAATCTGCTCAAACGATCGACGACGAATTCAACTGCTCACTCTCCTCTAAACAACAAAAAAACGATACCACATAGTTCAATAGGATACATGAAGACGGTGAACGAAACAGGCAGTTTTATCTTCGTATACTTGCCGCCATTCTGAGAACGATTTGCTTCAAACTGCCATCCTGAATTCCACAAACACTTTGCTGATGCCAGTCATTAGCAACAGATGCAACACCTGCACAGAAAAAACGATTGAAAAACACGCGCAACACAGTAGCAAAGGTTGAAAAGCTTGCATATTACGATTTGGCCAAATCTTACTTCTGATAGTTAAGTATCTTCTATATATTTGTTTCATCCACCTACAGCACAATACCAAAGTTCACAACACAATAATATAATAGTCACTTTTCAGCAATAACAGAACAAACAGAAACAGGATACTACTAGCGCGCACTTAAGGCAGTATTATCATCTCTTTCTTTTGCCATAGAATACTGTAATTAATAGGATACATGGCTATAGAAAGGAAATTGTTGCTTTGTTATTTAATGAACTTGATCCTTTACTAGTATATATATGTTGCTATATGTTTTTGCTTATGAGGGAAGCGCGATTTCTTTTTATTTTTGAATGCGATGCGACGTTTGCACCGAACTGTTTATTACAGGATTTTTCTTAATGATTGGTGGCCCATTTTTTTACATGATGGTGGGGATTTTTTTTCTTTGGCATTGGGGGGTCTTGATTGGTAGTGTGATTTTTCGTGATTGGCAGAGAGTTAAAAATACAGTGGCAGTGTAATTTCAGATGTTGGTAGAAGTATTAAATTCATGGCAGTTAGTCACTTCGGTGAGAAGCATACTGTTGCAGTCAAGCACTTCTGCACCCTCAGTGACGTTGACAAATTCACACATTTTGTCATTGGTTAGGGATATGTTTCCATCGATAATGATAGATTTGATTCGAAACGTATGTATTTAACAATAATATTATTCGTGACTACAATAATAAATGTTTATAGAAAGACGTTATAGTTAAGGGTAACAGTAATATGTATCTGGGTAAATGTTTATACTCATAAATTGTGTAACCTGATACCTAATATAGTAATTGTGCTTTAAATACAGATCTATATATAGTAACATTTGTGTAGCCAATGAATAAAAGTATTCTAGTATATAAGATTGTATATAAAAAACATATATTTATATTAGGAATGTATGTATATATGTATATAAATAATGTTATTCATAGACAAGGCAATAGTCCAGTACAGTATAAGGAACTAAAGTGAAAGACTTTTTTACAAGACACCTACCTAAAAGATACAAGGTAAGGCTACAAGACACCTGCCTATAAGATACAGGGTAAGGTTACAAGACACCTGCATCAAAAATACAAGGTAGGGTTACAAGACACCTGCATCAAAAATACAAGGTAGGGTTACAAGACACCTGCCTAAAAAATACAAGGTAAGGTAGCCAGACATCTGCCTAAAGGTCATTACATTAAACCAGCTCACAGTAGGTTGTAGCCAGCTCACAGCGAGCTCACAGTGGTTTGTAGCCAAATCATAGTGGGTTGTAGCCAACTCACAGTGGGTTATAGCCAGCTCACAGTGGGTTGTAGTCAGCTCATAGTGGGTTGTAGCCAGCTCACAGTGGATTGTAGCCAGCTCACAGCAGTTTGTAGCCAACTCATAGTGGGTTGTAGCCAATTCACAGTGGGTTGTAGCCGGTGAGATAAGTTTTACCTTGTATTTTTAGGCAGGTAGCTTGTAACCTTACCTTATATTTTTTAGGTAGATGTCTTGTAACCTTACCTTGTATTTTTTAGGCTGGTGTCTTGTAACCTTACCTTGTATTTTTTAGGCTGGTGTCTTGTAACCCTACCTTGTATCTCTTAGGCAGGTGTCTTGTAACCTTACCCTGTATCTTATAGGCAGGTGTCTTATAACCTTACCCTGTATCTTATAGGCAGGTGTCTTGTAAAAAAGTCTTTCACTTTAGCTCCTTATACTGTACTGGACCACTGCCTTGTCTAAAAACATTTATTATTGTAGTCATGAACAATATTATTGTTAAATGGATACGTTTCGAATCAAGTCTGTCATTATCAATGAAGACATATCCCTAACCAATGACAAAATGTGTGAATTTGTCAACGTCACTGAGGGTGCAGAAGTGCTTGACTGCAACAGTATGCTTCTCACCGAAGTGACTAACTGCCATGAATTTAATACTTCTACCAACATCTGAAATTACACTGCCACTGTATTTTTAACTCTCTGCCAATCACGAAAAATCACACTACCAATCAAGACCCCCCAATGCCAAAGAAAAAAAAATCCCCACCATCATGTAAAAAAATGGGCCACCAATCATTAAGAAAAATCCTATAATAAACAGTTCGGTGCAAACGTCGCATCGCACTCAAAAATAAAAAGAAATCGCGCTTCCCTCATAAGCAAAAACATATAGCAACATATATATACTAGTAAAGGATCAAGTTCATTAAATAACAAAGC